>NC_074685.1:49858233-50105694 GCF_029448725.1 Salvelinus fontinalis | reverse complement strand
GCATAAAACACATTATTTGAACATTACATTTAAATTGGGTAAAAAGTACGTGTTGTTAAAAGCAATGAAAACAACCATGGATAAAAGTACTTTTTTGTGGAAAAACATCAAATCTGTAAAAGCCATTTTAAAATGTGTACAAATGATTAAAAAAAAAGTAAAACATTTTTAAGACATGAAGAAAACATGTTAAAAAGTCACTTTGTTAAAAAAAAAACTGTCTTCGGTTCCTTGTGCAGGTGCGGGGTGAGTCCTTATCAAACTCGCCTCATTCTGCTCCTCTGGATGAACTGCCGTCCCATCCTTCGGGGCCCAGAGGAGATCCCTCCCCTAGGCGCATCGCCCTAGGCGCCGCAGCGCTGTCAGGCCGCGGCCGCCGGGACCTAGGGTGTTGTGGGGGACCCTTCACTTGGGGTCGAGGCCCCCTTCCTTCTGTACCACCCCAGGGCTTCCGTGGCTACCATAGCCACTGCCTGGGGGGTGGTCTCTACGTTCTTCGCTACCAGCAGGTTGCGGGAGGACCACAGGGCATCCTTCAGGCACGTGAGGGTGGGCCAGAGCTTGGTGAAGGCCTTCGATGGAATGGGCCTTCGGCCCACCCCGTACAGCACGAGCTGAGGCGTTAGGTCCTCCCCTGCTGGTAGACACGGGGTGATCAGGGGGCCTGCTTCCTTCCACAGGTCCCTGGCGGCTCTGCACTCACAGAGCAGGTGCCTCACCGACTCCTCTTGGCCGCAGCCTGGTCGGGGGCACGCGGATGTTCTCGCCATGCCCCGTGAGTGCATAACGGCCCTGACCGGGAGGATCTCATGGGCGACCATCCAGGACAGGTCCCGGTGCCAATTCAGGAGAGCAGGATGGGCCACATTACGCCAAACCGTTGTGGGCTCGCCTATAGCAAGCCCGCGTACTGGACACACTGGTTCCCGATCCTGCACAAGAGAGAGAAGAGAGCGGTGTTTAGTTAAAACCGTGACTGCTTCTTTTTCCAGTTTAAAATGTCTTAAAAATTTCTGGAGCTGGGCGTAGTGAGTGGGGAGCAGGAAAGAGACTGGGGCTCGCAGGTCGACTGGGATCAGCCCCAGAGACCTGAGGTAAGATCCCAGCCAGAACCGTGCGAGGGCCTGGGTCTTGTTGGTGACCGGGGAGGTGGCAAGAGTCAGATGTAGCGCTGTATAGCGGCTGCCCAGGAACAAGTAGAGGTCGGGCAAGCCCTTCCCCCCCTTGGACCTGGGCCTCTTTACCACCTCCCTCCTCAGCCTCTCCCACTTGCTTCCCCACAGGAAATAAAACAGCATCCGGTCCAGAGCTAAAAGAGTTGTTCGTGGGGGGATAAAAACAGAACTGATTAATAAGAGAACAGGTAAAATCACAGCCTTGATGATTAAAACCTTGCCCTCAAATGTCAGTCGTCTCAGTCCCCAAAAACCCAGTCTCTGTCTTACAGTCCCTAAAATCCCGGTCCAATTGCCACTACCTCCTCCCTCCCTGTCAAATTTTACCCCCAGAACCCTTATGTCTGTCATTTTAACTGTCAGTGGTAGTCTGGTCAAGTCTGAGTCTGCCCACGGTCCGAAGAATTGGGCCTCTGTCTTTTTCCTATTCAGTCTATTTTTCGGGTTCTTTCTCTCTCTCCCTACGGGGTAAGGGGGGTTGGTAGGGAGAGGAGGTTAAAACAGGGTTTAAAAACGATTCCTGGTTAGGAGAGTTGGCGGGGAAGACCCTGGACTCATCCTCCCCCTGGGAGCTCTCCCACTCCAGCTTGCCCTTCTTTCCCTCACCCTGTTCGGGGTCGGAGAGCTCCTCTGCATTTCTCTTTCGTAGGGGAAGGTGTTCGCCCAGGGCCTCTCCCCCCCCTCCCATACCCTCCTCGCTTGACAGTGTCGTTTCCGACACTGTCATCATGCTGTCGGACCCGCTTGGGGAGCTCTCACTCACCAACTCCCCGGAGCCGTCTTTCTCGGCCCTTTCTCCTTCAGGGGTCACTTCAGTCTGGGGCAGGGGGATTGGGGTGGGGAGGGTTTTTGCCTCCCCTCCCACTTCTTCCACCACTGCGCCTTCCGCGCCCTCCAACTCTCCTACCACCTCCTCCACTACTGCCACCACTTCCTCCACTACCACCACCACCTCCTCCACTACCGCCACCACCTCCTCCTCCACTACTGCCACCGCTACCACCTCCTCCACTACTGCCGCCGCTACCACCTCCTCCACTACTGCCACCGTGGCAACTGCCGCTTTCCCCCTCTGGCGCTCGGAAGCCCGGTCCGCAGCCGCCGCCTCCAACCTGCCAGCCCTGACCTTATTGGCCCAGGAGGAGGGGCAACTGCGGATGAGGTGGGACCGCTCGCCACAGAGGTTGCACGATCTGCCGTTCGTGCAATCCTCGTAGCGGTGGCCCACCTCCCGGCACTTCATGCAGACCACCTTGTCGCAGGCGTCTGCTAGGTGGCCATGTTCACCACACTTACGGCACAGCTTGGGCTGGTCCTGGTAGTGAACATGGCCCCTGTTCTCTCCGAGGACTATGGTGGACGGGATGGCTTTCAATCCACCATAGCCCCCGGGGTCCTCCCTCTGCTGGACAGTGACCCTCCAGGCCCCTGTCCAGATCCCATCGGGATCCTTCACCTGGGTCAGGGGCCCCCTCACGTTGCAGTACCTGCCCAACCATACTGCAACGTCCTCCGGCTGTACCGTTTCATTGTACATACGGACAATAACGGTTTTAATGCTATTGTCCGTCAGCTTGATCACCTTAAACATAGCTGAAAGGGATCCCTGGGTGTTCTGGACGTTCTGGAGTTGCCCCCAGAACTCCCTCAGGAAGCTGGCGCAGGCGAAACTAACATCGAAGCCCTTCCCATAAGGGAGGGTTAGGATGCAGTTCACCTGCTCAGGTACGAAACGGAGTTCCTTTTGGAGGAATTTTCTGGAGAAATCCAATCGGGATAACTCCATTAATTTCCCTCCCTTCTCCTTTAAAAGGAGGCGCACGGCATGGTGCCTCCGCATGCCAGCCTGTGCTGCTGACATGATGGAGGCCCACTCCCTTTATAACCCAACACCAGTGAAAAAATAAAAATAAAAATTAAGTAATGGGGGGAGGGGGAGTGTAAACACCCGAGGCCGCTGGCAGGTCCAGCTATGCTAGGCTAACAGGGCCTACCAACACCACGGGACACAAAACGAGCTAACACAGCACCCAGGTGAACCTATCAACAATGGGGGAGACGCAGGGGAAAAATAAAGGTAGGCCTGACAAAACAGTTAACAAGAGCTAGGAGGCTAGCAGGCCGTACCAGCCGGTCAGACTAACTAACAAGCTGGTAGGCCAGGTACTAAAACCTCCCAGCTGACAAAGACAAACAGAAGGAAATTTGAACGGGGGAAAGAAGCTAAAGGGAAAAGTAAAAATAAAAAGGGGACACCAAACAAAACAATTTGCGAGGGCTGGGAGGCTAGCAGGCCGCACTAGCCGGTGAGGCTAAGCTACCAAGCTAGCAGGCCAGGTACTAAAACCTCCCAGCTAACAAGAACAAACAAATAAAATTAAAAGGGGGGTGGGAAACTAGGGAACAAAATGTGGGTTAGGTTGGGGGGGGGGGGGCAGGACACAAGGAAAAACAAAAGTACTAACAAAGAACAAGCCGAAATTGAGGGGAAATGGGGCTGGCAGGCCTCACCAGCAGGCCAGGCTATGCTAACCAGCTAGCAGGCCGGCCAGCCAACAAGAGTCCCCCAAGTGCCAACAAAAACCCAACAAACAAAAAGTATGACCAGGGAAAGTTCAGGGGATAGAAAAGGAAAAACAATTAAGAGAGTAGGGATAGGTTTAAAGGGGGCTACAAAACAAACAGAAGAAAACAAACAATGCTTGCCAAACCTAAGGGGCGAGGAGGCTAGCAGGCCAGTCCAGCTAAAGCAAGACAGGCCGGCTAGCAAGCAAGCCAACCCAGCTAGCAAACACTACAAACAAACAGAAAAAATAAAGGGAAGCTAAGGGGAAAAGGGATGGGGAAACAAGAGGAACACAAACAATTATTATTTATTTATTTTTTTAAATATTTTTTAAGTGAAATAGAAACACAAAACACAACAGCAAACTAACATACAAAAATACAGAAAGTGATTAAATTAAACCTTAACTCACCCTACAGGTGCTGATGCACCTGCAGTCCACCACCACCAAACCACCACCAACACCTAGAATGAGAAAAAAGGTTGATAAATGAAAACAGAGAAACAAGTTGTGTGTACCAAAGCCCGAATCTACGCTTGATCTTAGCCAAAAGGCCGAGAAGCGATAACCCACAAATGGTACCCTGCAGCCGCCGGGCACCCGGGGGTCTCGGCAGACTTTGGCGGTTCGGCAAAAGGTGGCTCCTCCTCCCCCCCCCCCACCCCTTCCGACAGACAGACAGGCGGGTGTTTTTTATTTTTGAAAGTCGCCAATGCGTCTTGAAGTCACTAGCTCTTTACGCCGCCTAGTGCGACGACGACTATTTGTTCAAAGCCCGGCAAATACGCCAGTCGTCCGTCCGTCCGTCCGTCCGTCGGGCTTGAACTCAATTGCCCTTAGCGACTAGTCAAACGCATGAGCAACAAGTCTCTGCTGCGGCGGCGGCGTCGTCGTCATCATCATCATCTCTGTCAATTTCTCTTGAAACAAGATATAGCGGGCTCTGCCAGAAGCAAAGCCCTTCCAAAAATACTTTGAACTCATAAGTGTTCCTCTCCACGGAAGTCTTTAGTAAAAGGCGAAAGGCTTGTGCGTAATGAAGAGAAACCAGAGTCGTATGGAAGTCAGAAGTCGGGGCCCCGAGACACACTCTGTGCACTACTAGGCTGGGATCTCGCGGGTGGGTAGTCACCCAACCCACTCGGACAACTTTTCCACGGCTGTGTGTGGGTAAAAAGTCACAGACAGACAGACAGACAGACAGACAGACAGACAGAGACAGACAGACAGACAGACAGACAGACAGACAGACAGTCTCACTCACTCACTCACTCACTCACTATCCTGACCAACGTTTTTTTTTTTTTTTTTTTTTTTTTTTAAGTAAAATGGCGGGAAACGGGGGAACCCACGAAGAGCGCTTCGCCCTACTTTCACTTTGGATGTTTTTTTTCCCCTTTCTTTTCTTGACAACGGGAGGAATGTGTGTGTGTGTTGCACCGTTCCCGGAGGTACTGCAATACCGGGTCGATGCGTGGAGCGGACGGAGCAAGCCCCATTTCCGACTCCCTGTTCGAAAAATCCATTTAATATGTAGTCCCCCGATGGGGGACGTATCAGATATTAAACTGATAAGAACAGATTTTTTTCTTTTGGAAAAAGTTTATTAGCACATTTCCTTTAAAACAGCTCATACATTTTTACATCATTTATACACATAAAAACGGCAATAAGGCATAAAAACACAGCATTTGAACATTACTTTTAAATTTGTTAAAAGTACATGTTGTTTTAAAACAATGAAAAACAACCATGAGTAAAAGTACTTTTCTAGTAAAAACATCAAATCTGTAAAAGCCATTTAAAATGTGTACGAATGATTTAAAAAAAATAAAACATTTTTAAGACATGAAGAAAACATGTTAAAAAGTCACTTTGTTAAAAAGCTGTCTTCGGTCCTTTGTACAGGTGCGGGGTGAGTCCTTATCAAACTCGCCTCATTCTGCTCCTCTGGATAAACTACCGTCCCATCCTTCGGGGCCCAGAGGAGATCCCTCCCCTAGGCGCATCGCCCTAGGCGCCGCAGCGCTGTCAGGCCGTGGCCGCCGGGACCTAGGGTGTTGTGGGGGACCCTTCACTTGGGGTCGAGGCCCCCCTCCTTCTGTACCACCCCAGGGCTTCCGTGGCTACCATAGCCACTGCCTGGGGGGTGGTCTCTATGTTCTTCGCTACCAGCAGGTTACGGGAGGACCACAGGGCGTCCTTCAGGCACGTGAGGGTGGGCCAGAGCTTGGTGAAGGCCTTCGATGGAATGGGCCTTCGGCCCACCCCGTACAGCACGAGCTGAGGCGTTAGGTCCTCCCCTGCTGGCAGACACGGAGTGATCAGGGGGCCTGCTTCCTTCCACAGGTCCCTGGCGGCTCTGCACTCACAGAGCAGGTGCCTCACCGACTCCTCTTGGCCGCAGCCTGGTCGGGGGCACGCGGGTGTTCTCGCCATGCCCCGTGAGTGCATGACGGCCCTGACCGGGAGGATCTCGTGGGCGACCATCCAGGACAGGTCCCGGTGCCGATTCAGGAGAGCAGGATGGGCCACATTACGCCAAACCGTTGTGGGCTCGCCTATAGCAAGCCCGCGTACTGGACACACTGGTTCCCGATCCTGCACAAGAGAGAGAAGAGAGCGGTGTTTAGTTAAAACCGTGACTGCTTCTTTTTCCAGTTTAAAATGTCTTAAAAATTTCTGGAGCTGAGCGTAGTGAGTGGGGAGCAGGAAAGAGACTGGGGCTCGCAGGTCGACTGGGATCAGCCTCAGAGTCCTGAGGTAAGATCCCAGCCAGAACCGTGCGAGGGCCTGGGTCTTGTTGTTGGCCGGGGAGGTGGCAAGAGTGAGATGTAACGCTGTGTAGCGGCTGCCCAGGAACAAGTAGAGGTCAGGCAAGCCTTTCCCCCCCTTGGACCTGGGCCTCTTGACCACCTCCCTCCTCAGCCTCTCCCACTTGCTCCCCCACAGGAAGTAGAACAGCATCCGCTCCAGGGCTAAAAGACTCCTTCGTGGGGGGATAAAAACAGAACTGATTAATAAAAGCACAGGTAAAATCACAGCTTTAATGATTAAAACCTTGCCCTCAAAAGTCAGCTGTCGTAGTCCCCAAAAACCCAGTCTCTGTCTTACTGTCCCCAGGATCCCATTCCAGTTGCCGCTCCCTCCTCCCTCCCGGTCAAACTTTACCCCCAATACCCTTATGTCCGTCGTTTTAACCGTCAGTGGTAGTCTGGTCAAGTCTGGGTCTGCCCATGGTCCGAAAAATTGGGCCTCGGTCTTGTCTCTGTTCAGTCTCGCCCCAGAGGCTCGTCCGTACCAGTCGGTCCTGTCCAGGGTCCTGTCGACGGATAAAAGGTCGGTGCATAAAATGTTGACGTCGTCCATGTAAAAAACGCACTTGGCGGTCATCCCCCCACTCCCCGGGATCCCCACCCCACTGATCCGTTGGTCCCTTCTCAAGACCTGTGCCAGTGGTTCAATGCAGGCCACGAACAGAAGGGGAGATAATGGACAGCCCTGACGGACGCCGCAGTGTACTCCCACCGCTTTTGTCAGATGCCCATTTACGAGGATTTTGCTGGTAATGTCCCCGTACAGCAGTCCCACCCAAGCTAAAAACCTGTCCGGGAAACCCATTTTTTGCAGTACCTTAAAGAGGTACTGGTGCGAGACCCGATCAAAGGCTTTTTCAAAATCTAAATTTAGGACTACAAGCCGCATGTTTCTGTCTCTCGCATAACAGATGGCATCTCGGATCAGTATCAGGCTGTCCGTGATCTTCCTTCCGGGCACGGCACAGGTTTGGTCCGGGTGGATCACCTCCCCTAAAACAGAAGACATTCTGAGTGTTAAAACCTTAGTAAAAAGTTTACAGTCAAAGTTTAAAAGGGTGATCGGTCTCCAGTTCTTCAGGTCAGTCCTGTCGTTTTTCTTATATAAAAGAGTCACGATCCCCACTCTAAAACTGTCAGGTAGTCTGTCCAGGTGTTCAAAGTCAGTAAAAACAGTCAGAAGTTCGTCGGCTAAAACATCCCAAAAGGTCAGATAAAACTCCAAAGGGAGGCCGTCCTCCCCCGGTGATTTACCCCTCTTAAAATGCTTCAGTCCTTTGTCGATTTCTGTCCTCGTCAGGTCTTTTGTCAGGTCGTCTGTGTTGGGTAGGGTCTTGTCGATGTAGGTTAAAATGTCCCCCATCGTCTCTTCACATACCTCTTTTACCCCAAACAGTTCCCCATAAAAATCTTCGACTACTTCTTTTATTCCCTCTGTATCTGTTTTTAAAACCCCATCTTTATCTTTTAAACCCGTCATTGTCCTACCCTTGCTAACTATTTTCTTAAAAAAGTACCTAGTGCACTTCTCCCCCTCTTCTAATTCCCTTTCTTTACTTCTTAAAATAACCCCCTTACTTTTTTGGTCTGCTAAAAATGCCATCTCCTTCTTTACTTCTTTAATTTCATGGTTAAAATCAAGGCCCTGTTGGCATAAATTAAAATACCTTTCCAGTCGCTTTTGCAGTCCCACCATGCGTCTATCTTTTTCTCTGCTTTTTTTCTTTCCTATCTCTCTAAAGAAGGTCCTCGTCCTTCCCTTCACCATTTCCCACCACTGTGCTCGTGTGTCAAAAAGGTCCTGTAGCGTCTGCCACTGGCTGAACTGCTCCCGGTACTGACTAACTACTCTATCATCTTCTAAAAAGGGAGCAGTTCAATTTCCAGGGCCCTCTTCCCACAGTCACACCCGAGGTTAGTGAAAGGGTGCACGTCAGCATTACGTGATCTGAGAAGAAAGCAGGGGTTATTCTAGCATCAGTTGGGGGACAGTCCCGGGTAAACAGATAATCGATGCGAGAGGCTCTGGTGCCGTCACCACTGGTCCAGGTGAAGCCCTCCTCTCTTGGATGCAGGGTTTTAAAACAGTCAGTCAGTTTAAAATCCCTACACAGCCCTTGCAATAAAACACTTGATCTGTCTACCTTAAAATCCTCTCCTGCCCCTCTCCTGTCTGCTCTACTTAAAACACAATTAAAATCCCCGCCCACCACTAGAGGATCCCTCCCTAGCAGGTGGGACTGCAGGTCTTCTAAAAGTGCGCACCGGTCGTGTTTGTCATTAAAACCATACACATTTAGCACATTAAAATCCCTCCCCATAAAGGTAAAATTGGCTAAAAGAGCGCGTCCGCCTACCACCACCGTGCTCCCCCTCACCACCACCTGTGGGGTCTTGATTAAAATGGCAACACCGTCATTTTTGTTAAAATTGGAACCACTCCAAATGGAGGGCCCGTGCTGCCACTTATCCTCCCATTTACTGTAAGAGGATAAAAAGGGTAGACCACACTCCTGTAGTAAAAACACATCTGAGTTAAACCTTTCTAAAAAGGATAAAACCGACTGTGCTCTGGCTGCTGTTTTCACGCTCCTCACATTTATTGTAGTGATTTTAAAAGCCATAAAAGGGGTGAGTAAAAACAGTGCTAAAAGAAAGGAAGGCATTGAACAGTTAAAAGGGGGCTACTTTTCTAGGGAATTCTCTATCTCCCTCCGGGGTAAGGGGGGGTGGCAGGGAGAGGAGGTTAAAACCGGACTTAAAAAGGAGATTTGATTGGGGAAGGTCCTGGGTTCTTCCTCCCCCTGGGAGCTCTCCCACTCCACCTTTCCCTTTTTCCCTTCACCCTGTTCGGGGTCAGAGAGCTCCTCTGCGTTTCTTTTTCGTGGGGGGAGGTGTTCCTCCAGAACCTCCCCTCCCTCTCCCGTGCCTTCTGACACCGTCTCCATACTGTCAGACCCACTTGGGGAGCTCTCACTCAAGACCTCTCCGGGACCGTCTTTCTCGGCCCTTTCTCCTTCAGGGGTCACCTTAGTCTGGGGCTGGGGGATTGGGGTGGGGAGGGTTTTGTCCTCTCCTCCCACTTCTTCCACCACTGCACCTTCCGCGCCCTCTACTACGGCCACCGCCTCCACCACTGTCTCCTCCACCACCACCTGCTCCACAACCACCTCCTCGGCAACTGCCTCGGTGGCCACCACCTGACGCTCGGAAGCCCGGTCCGCGGCCGCCACCTCCCTCCTTTCGGCCCTGACCTTATTGGCCCAGGAGTAGGGGCAGCCGCGGATGAGGTGGGACCGCTCGCCACAGGGGTTGCACGACCTTCCGTTCGTGCATTCCTCGTAGCGGTGGCCCACCTCCCGGCCCTTCATGCAGACGACCTTCTTACAGGCCTCTGCAAGGTGGCCATGTTCACCACACTTACGGCACAGCTTGGGCTGGTCCTGGTAGTGAACATGGCCCCTGTTCTCTCCGAGGACTATGGTGGACGGGATGGCTTTCAATCCACCATAGCCCCCGGGGTCCTCCCTCTGCTGGACAGTGACCCTCCAGGCCCCTGTCCAGATCCCATCGGGATCCTTCACCTGGGTCAGGGGCCCCCTCACGTTGCAGTACCTGCCCAACCATACTGCAACGTCCTCCGGCTGTACCGTTTCATTGTACATACGGACAATAACGGTTTTAATGCTATTGTCCGTCAGCTTGATCACCTTAAACATAGCTGAAAGGGATCCCTGGGTGTTCTGGACGTTCTGGAGTTGCCCCCAGAACTCCCTCAGGAAGCTGGCGCAGGCGAAACTAACATCGAAGCCCTTCCCATAAGGGAGGGTTAGGATGCAGTTCACCTGCTCAGGTACGAAACGGAGTTCCTTTTGGAGGAATTTTCTGGAGAAATCCAATCGGGATAACTCCATTAATTTCCCTCCCTTCTCCTTTAACCTGTCTAGGATCAGCGTGGCGCTAGCGGCACACCCCCCCCCCCCCACTGAAAAACCAGTGCCGCGAAATTCAAAAAAAATATTTTTTTTAAATATTTAACTTTCACACATTAAAGTCCAATACAGCTAATGAAAGACACAGATCTTATGAATCCAGTCAACATTTCCGATTTTTAAAATGTTTTACAGGGAAGACACAATATGTAAAGATGTACATCTATTACCTAAAAACACATTAGCATAATCCACCATCTTTTATTTGTCCACCAACACCAGTAGCCATCACCAATTCGGCTAAACTAAGATATTTATAGCCCCTAACCAACAAAAAAACTCATTAGATGACAGTCTGATAACATATTTATGGTATGGGATAGGTTTTGTTAGAAAAAAGTGCATATTTCAGGTATATGGCATAGTTTACAATTGCACCCACCATCACAAATGGACTAGAATAATTACAATGAGCAACGTGTTTACCTAACTACTAATCATCAAACATTTCGTAAAAATACACAGCATACACGAATCGAAAGACACAGATCCTGTGAATACAGACAATATTTCAGATTTAAGTGTCTTACAGCGAAAACACAATAAATCGTTATATTAGCTTAGCACATAGCAATTAGCAGCCCAGCATTGATTCTAGCCAAAGTGAGCGATAAAAGTCAACATCGCCAAAAGATATTAATTTTTTCACTAACCTTCTCAGAATTCTTCCGATGACACTCCTGTAACATCACATTACAACATGCATATACAGTTTGATCGAAAATGTTTATATTTAGCCACCAAAATCATGGTTAGACAATGTGAAATGTAGCTCAGCTGGTCAGAAAATGTCCTTGCGCCACTTAGACAGTGATCTACTCTTATACATAAATACTCATAAACGTGACTAAAAAATATAGGGTGGACAGGGATTGATAGACAATTTAATTCTTAATACAATTGCGTTATTACATTTTTTAATTTATCCTTACTTTTCAATACAGTTTGCGCCAAGCGAAGCTACGTCAAAAAACATGGCGTCCTAAGCCACTAAAATGTTTCGACAGAAACACGATTTATCATAATAAAAATGTCCTACCTTGAGCTGTTCTTCCATCAGTATCTTGGGCAAAGGATCCTTTCTTGGGAGAAATCGTCTTTTGGTGGAAAGCTGTCCTCTTGCCATGTGGAAATGTCAACTACGTTCGGGATGAACTGAAAAGCGTGCCCAACTTTTCACATCGTTGCAAAAATAAATGTCCCAAAATCGCACTAAACGGATATAAATTGCTATAAAACGCTTTAAATTAACTACTTTATGATGTTTGTAACTCCTATAACGAGTGAAAAGATGACCGGAGAAATATAACAGGCTAAACTAACGCTTGGAACAGGAGAGGGTCGGTGTCTTCCACGCGCGTTACGCAGCTCCCAAAGAATGACTAGCTTCAGAGTTTTTTCATTTGTAGGGCCTGTGAACGCGCAATCGAGCCCGTTGGAATCGTCATCACGTAAAGGCATCCAGGGGAAGACGTAAGAAGTGTCCGTATAGTCATAGCAACGACAGTGCCCTTTTAACTGACTTCAGAAAAGTGGCCAACATTTCTCAAATCTGACTCCATGTCAGGGAAATTGCTGTAGAATGGGCTCTGTTCCACTTAGAGACAAAATTTCAACTCCTATAGAAACTATAGACTGTTTTCTATCCAATAATAATAATAATATGCATATTGTACGATCAAGGATTTTGTGGGAAGCCGTTTAAAAAATTAGCCACATTAGCATAAATAGTCTAAACAGCGCCCCCATCCCCAACAGGTTAACTTCTTGAGAATACAGGGGGTGCTGTTTCGCATTAGCATAATTGCCTCTACAGACTAAACTGCCTCTTATTCAATTATTGCTGTTACTATATGCATATAACCATATAGCATTGGATAGAAAACAAGCTATGGTTTCTAAAACCGTTCCAATTGAGTCTCTGAGTCAAACACAGGTCATTTCACAGCACTTTCCCTGAGCCAGAAAAAGATTGCAAGATGTGTATGCTCGCTTCAAAGCTCTGCCTATATATGGTCACGCGACCTATGACCCGAATGACACTTCCTTCTTCTTCCTCTGGGTGTCTGGAAGACGTCAGAGGAGAAATTTTTTGTTTATCTTGTACTGACGTGAAATAAGACCTATTTCTTTAGCGTGACCGACAACTTCCGGTTTCTGAAATGCGCGTTTTCAGAGGTGGCATTGTCTTTTGTTATGCTGACGTTACGGATGAAAACTATCTCCGTGTCGAAGTTTGTTTGATACATGTGACCATATCACCGTAATGTATGTTTTTTCAATATAGTTTAATCAGATTATTAGAATTTTTTCGGGAGTTTTGCCGTGTTCCGTTCTTTGAGTTTTTTAACTTTGGACATGGACCGTGCCAGTCGACCAGTACCCAGGCTAAATGAAGAGGGGAAGTTGCCATTGTGAATGGATTGAACGACTCATCAGGACTAAGGACACCTTGATCAACATTCTGATGAAAGACCAGCAATAGTAAGACCCAATTTACGATGTTATTTCATATATCTGCCGTGCATGTGAACTGGTCGGGCGCGTCCAGCTGGTTTTGGCTGGCCTGGTTATGCTAATTAGCTAGTTATGCTAATTTCGCTATAAAACATTTAAAAAATCTGAAATATTGTTTGGATTCACCAGATGTTGGGCTTTCAATGTCTGTACGCTGTGTATTTTTTCTGAAATGTTTTAAGACAAGTAATTAGTTATATAACGTTGGTCTCTGTAATTGTTCTAGCTGCATCAGCACTATATCAGATTGCAGCTGCAATGTAGAACTGTGATTTATACCTGAAAAATGCACATTTAAAAAAAAAAAACTATGCTATAACATAAATATGTTATCAGACTGTCATCTTAAGAATTTTTTTGTTGGTTAGTGGCTATCAATATCTTAGTTTAGCCGAATTGGTGATAGCACCTGATGGAGTAAGAAACTGTTGGAGTAAGAAAATGGTGTCATTTTGCTAACGTGTTTAGCTAATAGATTTACATATTGTGTCTTCCCTGTAAAACATTTAAAAAATCTGAAATGGTGGTTTTATTCACAAGATCTGTGTCTTTCATTGGGTGTCTTGGACTTGTGATTTAATGATATTTAGATGCTACTATTTAATTGTGACGCTATGCTAGCGATGCTAATCAGTGTGGGGGGTGCTCCCGGATCCGGGTTAGGTACTCTGTAGAGGTTAAAAGGAGGCGCACGGCATGGTGCCTCCGCATGCCAGCCTGTGCTGCTGACATGGAGGCCCACTCCCTTTATAACCCAACACCAGTGAAAAAATAAAAATAAAAATTAAGTAATGGGGAGGGGGAGTGTAAACACCCGAGGCCGCTGGCAGGTCCAGCTATGCTAGGCTAACAGGGCCTACCAACACCACGGGACACAAAACGAGCTAACACAGCACCCAGGTGAACTTATCAACAATGGGGGAGACGCAGGGGAAAAATAAAGGTAGACCTGACAAAACAGTTAAGAGCTAGGAGGCAAGCAGGCCGTACCAGCCGGTCAGACTAACTAACAAGCTGGTAGGCCAGGTACTAAAACCTCCCAGCTGACAAAGACAAACAGAAGGGAATTTGAACGGGGGAAAGAAGCTAAAGGGAAAAGTAAAAATAAAAAGGGGACACCAAACAAAACAATTTACGAGGGCTGGGAGGCTAGCAGGCCGCACTAGCCGGTGAGGCTAAGCTACCAAGCTAGCAGGCCAGGTACTAAAACCTCCCAGCTAACAAGAAACAAACAAATGAAATTAAAGGGGGGGTGGGAAACTAGGGAACAAAAAGTGGGTTGGGGGGGGGGGGGCGGGACACAAGGAAAAACAAAAGTACTAACAAAGAACAAGCCGAAATTGAGGGGAAATGGAGCTGGCAGGCCTCACCAGCAGGCCAGGCTACGCTAACCAGCTAGCAGGCCGGCCAGCCAACAAGAGTCCCCCAAGTGCCAACAAAACCCAACAAACAAAAAGTAGGACCAGGGAAAGTTCAGGGGATAGAAAAAGAAAAACAATTAAGAGAGTAGGGATAGGTTTAATGGGGGCTACAAAACAAACAGAAGAAAACAAACAATGCTTGCCAAACCTAAGGGGCGAGGAGGCTAGCAGGCCAGTCCAGCTAACGCAAGACAGGCCGGCCAGCAAGCAAGCCAACCCAGCTAGCAAACACTACAAACAAACAGAAAAAACTAGAGGGAAGCTAAGGGGAAAAGGGATGGGGAAACAAGAGGAACACAAACAATTATTTTTTTTTAAATATTTTTTAAGTGAAATAGAAACACAAAACACAACAACAAACTAACATACAAAAATACAGGAAGTGATTAAATTAAACCTTGACTCACCCTACAGGTGCTGATGCACCTGCAGTCCACCACCACCAAACCACCACCAACACCTAGAATGAGAAAAAAAGGTTGATAAATGAAAACAGAGAAACAAGTTGTGTGTACCAAAGCCCGAATCTACGCTTGGTCTTAGCCAAAAGGCCGAGAAGCGCTTACCCGGCACCCCGCTCCGATATATAATGTACGGATCCATCCTATAAACTTCTCCCCAAAACCTAATCTACCTAACACTCTGAAAAGAAAGGATCTATTCACGCGATCAAAGGCTTTCGCCTGATCAAGCGCTGCTACCATAAAAGGCAGACCTCTATCTTCTACCCAAGCGATGGAGTCCCTAATCAACTGTAGGTTCCATCTAATAGAGCGTCCCTCTACCCCGCACGTCTGATCCTCATGGACAACGTAGGGAAGGGCTGTGCGCAAACGATCCGCTAAGACCTTTGCTAGCAGTTTATAATCCACACACAGCATGGTCAACGGCCGCCAGTTGCCGAGGTCAGTTGCTTCCCCCTTCTTATAAAGAAGTGACAGCACACCAACCGCCATTGATCCCCCCGGGACCCCCGTCTCAAGTATGGCCTTCAAGACTTCGAGGACCACCGGTCCCAGAATACCCCAAAACTTGAGGTAAAACTCAGCCGGCAGCCCATCCATCCCAGGCACCTTCCTTTTTCCCATCCTCCTAAGGGCGCTCTCAACCTCTTCTAGGGAGATCCGATCCTCCATCACGTCTCTAATGTCCTCCGGCAATCGCCGGGACAAGTGTTCTAAAAACACATTTCCCTGCTCTACATCTATTTCCTTTTCCTTAAATAAACCTTGAAAATGGTCAGTTGTCACCCTGACCATTTCCTCCGGTTTTCTAACTATACTCCCATTCTCTTCCCTAACACCGTGCATTACCTTCCTACTCTGTCTGGCCATAACTGACTTAAAGAACATAGCGGAACAAGTCTCATTATGTTCTAGAAAGCCACTATGTGCACGCTCCAGGAAAGCTCGAGCCTTCTGCTCCTGCAGCTCCCTGAGCTGCGCCTTCAGGGCTGTGTATCTCTCCCAGTCAATCGACCCGCCGAGGTTGCCTGCCTCATACTCGAGTTCGATTAATCTTTGGATACGATCCACCTCCCTCCTTTCCTCCCTTTTTTTCCTCTTATTATATCCTATAATAAAGGCCCTAATCCTTACCTTTACTATATCCCACCACTCTAACACCCCCTCGCACATGGACCGGAGGCCTTCAAGCCCCCGAAACACCCCTGTAACGGCATCGACAAAAGCTTGCTCATCCAGTAGATCACGATCTAATTTCCAGTACCCCCTACCGAAGAGGCAGACTGGCGACCCCACCTGCAAAAGCACCCCGTCGTGATCCGAAAAGAAAACAGGCACCAGCCGCCCAGACAACTGACCCAAAAACCTGGATACAAAAATATAGTCGAGCCTCCTCGCAACCCCCCTGGAGTTGCGCCATGTAGGACCGACCATTGTCGGAGTCGTGTGCAGGCCACCATCAACCAGACCATGGCAAGCCATTAGCCCGGTGATGGCCCCTGCACTACTATCCCCTCCTATCCCTAAATCTATATTAAAATCTCCCCCTATCACCAAGTGCCTATTTGTAACACACAGGGGCGCCAGACAGTCCACCATCTCTCTCCTTTCTGACGCCACCTGTGGCCCATACACCACCATTAACCTATACCTACTAGCCCTAAACGTGATATCTACCCCCAAAACCCTCCCCTGCATCACAACAAAAGTGCCCTCTAATTTCACTTCCCTATTCCCAAACAAAATCCCCACCCCCGTTGAATGAACCCCACCTATACCCCAAACTGACTCCCCCTTGTCCCACTCCCTCCTAAATCTACACACATCCCCACCATCCCTCAGGTGAACCTCCTGTAAAAAACCAACATCAAAGCCCACTCCCTCCAAAAAACAAAAAAACGCCCTCCTTTTAACATAATCCCTCAAACCCCTTACATTTAAACTAAACAATTTTACAGAAATATTCATTAATAGTTAAAACCCATACGCTGAACAATTAAACCCAAACCAACACACAAAAAACCAGGAGACTCACCCGATGCTCCCCTTCCCCATTTTATCCGGCAGGGACGTCCTCTCATCCCCTGACGTCCCCCCGTCCTCCGTCACTTTATTCCAGGATGCAGGCATGGTGTTTGGCACTGGAGTGACCTGCATCCTGAGTTCTCCCCCATCATCCTCCAACCCTCCCTCCTTGTAGGCCTCTGGGCTGAGACTAGGGGACTCCATCTCCCCAGACATGAGTCCATGTCCCCCCCCAGCTCGACAACCCAAACCCTCCCCCCATGTATTTGGGGCTTCGGCAAACAGCGTGCCTATCGAATGTCTTCTTCCCACCCCCATCCCTCGCTTAGCCTCCCTCTCCCTCCCCTCATCATCCTTCAGGAACTGCACCTTCGTAGTGACTTATCAAATTTAAAATACATTGATCTAAGACCTAGATCCATTAGTCCAAAGCTCTCCAACCCGGTTCTTGGAGAGCTACCCTTCTGTAGATTTTCAATCCAACCTCAATTGCTACTAACCTGATTAACTTATTAAGCATGTAATTAAAATCAGGTGCACTAGATTAGGGTTGGAGTGAACCTACAAGACATTAGCTCTCCAGGAACAAGGTTGAGAGCCCTGCACTAGTCCGTCTTCAACCACATAATTTGAGCTGCCACATTGTGTCAACAATGTTATGTTACTAACTGGTTGCTGTTAATCACAATGATATAAAATGTAACGGGGGCCGAACCACCGAATCCCTATCTTCATAAAAAAAATTATTAACTATAGGGCGTTCTCCACAAAATTTGTTATTTGAACAATTTACAAAAGTTCCGATTGGGAATTACAAAAATTTAAGTTCTGTTTTAATTATGTACATTCAGAATATTCTGTTGTCCTCCCACAGCAGGCACGCTCTGAAGGCTCCAATACAGTGCTTGCAGTAGGCCTCTCCTGGGTCGTGTTGTACTGAGTGGAAGACAAATATTGTGTCAGCAGATGGAATATGGTGCTAAAGAGCCATAGCAAAAAATACAATAACCATAGGCCGTATATCTTAACAGTACCTGACACTCTCCAAATATGACCAGACAAAATCATAACGGAATGGAAAAGTACTAACAAAAGTTAAGACCATCTGTGTCTAAACTCTGGTCCCCATCCGTTTAGAGTTGAAGATGTCGGTCATACCTTTCTAGAGACCAAATTATACAGTGTGTGAAAGAGGGGGAATGTTAGTATTATAAAATGTATAACAGTATTATAAAAATTAACTGATTCAAAGGAATGAGTGGCGCTGAAGATATAACTGCCATAACCCTCTGTAGATTGTCAACTCCCAGGCTGCCTCTGGGGCTTTCCAATGGAATTATTGGCCGCAACAGTTCCATCTGTGTGTTGCTGATGTTGAACTGGATGTGTGGCACCATCACCCCTTCCGACCAATAAAGAGCTGTGGCGCCAGTGGTTGGAGGAGGCGCTGAGGTGGTGGTTGGAGGAGGCGCTGAGGTGGTGGCTTGAGAGCTGATGGTGGTTGAATTTGGGGCGAACAAATCCCTTACTGCTGTCAGATTGGCCCTCTGCAGTTGTTCGTCTCGGGTTCCCTGGCAATGCAGAGGTGACTGCAGTTGTTCAGTCCTCAGCCCATGGTGGTTCCACTGACGGGCAAACACAGCAAGATCTCTATTCACCTGTGGCAGGAACAGAAAGTGCAGTGCCCACAGGTCCACCTCATTGTTGATGTCGATGATCTGCTCTGTCTCCAAGAAGGTGAACAGGTCATGGTAAACGTTGGGGACTCCATGCCAGACGTCCCCCCACAGCCGCTCTAGCCTCTGGTTGTGAGTGCTCCTTCCTATGAGGGCACTTCCCCTCTCACCACCCCTGAATTGCTCCATGAAGGCACAATGCGGTTGTTTTCACCACCCGGTCACATCTCACCCGGGATGGTACTCCGTAGCTGGTGATTGCTGCTTCGAATGACTCCATGACTGTGACACTCCTGTTGTTGTCAGAGGCCTTCAGAAACACAACAGGTCTGCTGTAACCATCCACAGCACCATGGATAACAATCCTACACCTAAAAAACAAGATACATTTGTTATACAAAAACCTATTTTTTCTCTTCTAGTGACACCATTCTGTTTTTTATTATTGATAACATTATTACAGTGCCTTGAGATGAGGTAGTCATTCAAAAATCCTCTTTAACACTTATTGCACAGTGTGAGTCCATGCTACTTATTAGGTGACATTTTTATTCCTGAACTTATTTGGGCTTATCATAACAAAGGGGTTGAATTGACTCAAGACTTTTTAGCTTTTAATTTTTAAATTAATTTGTAAAAAAAAAATGTTAAACATAATTCCACTTTGATATGATGGGGTATTGTGTGTAGGCCAGAGACAAAGTCTCAATTTAATCCATTTTAGATTCCGTTTGTACCAAAACAAAATGTGGAAAAAGTCAAGGTGTAAATATTTTCTGAAGGGACCATATAAGCAGATAACATTGTAAAAAAACGAATGATTTAAGTTTGTAAAAACATGTAGTAATCAGGAGGCCTAAGCATATGTACTTACCGGATCAGCTTACGGTTGCCATCAATGTTCCACAAAGAATTTGGGCCTGCAACTCTGTACTGCCTCCGGTGTAGCCGATGCTGCATGGCTCTCCTCGCAGCTCTCTGGAGGTTGACATGGATCAGACTCTGTCTGACCCTCACAAGCTGGACTCGAACACCTTCTCTTAAGCGTGCCGTCACAGACTGCACCAAGTTCTTCATTCGGCCCTATCAGCTCTTTGATCCTCTCATCCAGCTAAACAACTGACAACAGTGGGTAGGGCCTGAAAAGCTGAAAATGACTAAATACAAAAAGAACACAAAGATACATCAGGAATGTGATCAAATTTAAAGAGGATGTAGACATCTCCCTCGTGTTACAATTACTTTATTCAATTACGATAACTTACCTCATGCGCCGCTTGACTACAGAGTGGTCTGAGAACATCCGCCATTTGTCTGATGGTCATATAACAATCTATGAGGAACTCAAGCTGCTCCTTGTGGATGTGATACCGCCTTCCCTCCAAAGGCGCTTGATAGACTACTGAAATAAAAAAAAATACAATAGATAATTACAAAATACACTCCTAAAAACTTTAGGTTAAAAGACTATAAGCACCATATATAATTTAGGAACAGCATTACAGGCCAACCAAATGTTTTTTTCATTGATTAACTTGACACAGGACACTTACAGGACAAGTAATATGATACAATCTCAGTCAACAAAATATTATACAAATGTAACAAGCCATCTTCGTAAGGTTCCCGTTGTTGGATGTCATTTGGCTCTTGTAGGAACTCCTCTGCAACAGCAATTACATTGCTGGCTATCTCTTCCAAACAATCAAATGACTGCTTGCCCACCGAAGGCTCCACAACATGGTCTCTAGCCTGAAAAATAGACCGCAGACCCGATTGGTCCAGTGACATTTTATTTGTATGTAGTTAACCCTTAAAGTGTTCTCTTGTCTAAACGTTGCCAACTGAGCCTCCGACCAATGAAGACAACCGTGCATTGACAGGCGATGCAGTTTTAACTAATGTACTTTAGCTACAAACTATCCATGGCAGGTAGTTAGGTAACGTTAGCATTATTTTATGTAGTTACTTTTTTTTGCAGCTGTTACACCACTCACTCTCAACACCTACGTTAGCTAGGTAGCTAACATTAAGTTAACGTTACCTGGCTATTGATGGTTGAAGTCCATCTCTTCTGTCCGTGAGCAGCAGTCTGGTGCAATCAGAGATGGTAGACATACAATTTGAGAAATTGGGCAGCCATTATTAACTAGATAGCTAATTTTACCTCGGAAGAACAGAAGTTGAGTGAACGTCTTTCATCAATACCTGAGAATTGGGCGGAGTCCAAACGAACTTCATGCAAATGTTATCATCAGTGACTAAATCTATGACTCATAGCATACGTATCGGTGAATCGTCGTGACATATGAAATAGAAATACAAGTGAGAGTGTAATCAATGTGTAATAACTATGTAAAAAAAAATTATCGTGTTAAATTATTATGTGACTTAGAGTCATATTCAGGTCCTGATTGGTCAAGAAGCTTATTTGACCCGTCAAATAGTGTTATTTGACACGTTAAATTGTGTTATTTGACGTGCATCTTTTTGACACACAAAGACCCAAACGGCGTTCCATACGGTTGATACAAGGCTGCTCTGTGAAGTCTAAAGAATTTGTTAATAGCACACACACACTATGTTTGCCCAACCTGGTCGCAGAGGATTTCGTATTATTCTATATGGAAATCCAAACCTCCATTTAGTATGATAAGTTTCGTATGGTTCATACGACAAATGGTTACTTAAAGCAAAAATTAAAGTACAGTGGTTGGTCAGGGTAGACAGGTGGGCGTATAACGTGAACGTCTAGCAACCCAAAGGTTGCGAGTTCAAATCTCATCATGGACAACTTTAGCATTTTAGCTAATTAGCAATTTTAACTACTTACTACTTTTAAGCTACTTTGCAAATACTTAGCATGTTAGCTAACCCTTCCCCTAAACTTAACCCTTTTAGCGAACCCTAACCTTAACCCTTTCCCTTTAAACCTAACTCCCAACCCTAAACCCTAGCCTAGCTAATGCCAACCAGGTAGCTAACGCTACCCACCTAGCTAGAATTTGTAGCATATCATACGTTTCACAAATTCTTAACATATGATACGTGTACCAAATTTGTAACATATTGTACGTTTTGCAAATTTGTAACATAATAAGAAATGTAACATATGATGGACAACCAGAAATGAATACATACCATACGAAAGGTAACATATCATACTAACTGCAGTGTCTCAGATTTACATACAGAATACATACTGACTTGCCTAGTTAAATAAAGGTTCATTTAAAAAAACTACAATACAAAATGCTCTGAGACCAGGTTGGTCTGCCCCCAGAACAAAATCTAGTAGATGGCCAGCATGCATGCAAAATTTGGTTCAGAGACTACTGAGCTATATGAGTTGCATGTTTCATCACAATATTGTTTTGAACGTTCGTTTTAGGACTGCCAGGACAGCCAGCTGAACATTTACTCAATACATCCTCAATAGGCACTGATGAAGATTTGGTCTGAAGTGCAATACTGTGGCTTAAAAACACAATGCAATTTCTAAAGGCGGCAATTTATTAGTAGCAAAACCTTTTGTCTTCATTTTGATGTCTCCAGAATGACTTTAGTTGCAGTGTAACGTTAGTTAGCTAGCTAAGAGATTGAATGGATACCATCAGATTTTTTCTTACAAACTTTGCTAGCTAATGACAACATTGCCATCTGTCTAAAGTAAATTCGATGACATGATGATAATGGCAGTCGTTTCCTACTAAATATTTGCCTACTTTAGCAATGTCATCGTATTTTGAAGCCACTATAGTGTAATTTAGGCGAAACAGTCATAGCTCCCATTCAAAGTCATTTACTTTTGGTCATCAATGTGGCTGTAGAACGTTGATAACAATGCCAACCACTCGACCGCATGATGGAGTTGCAACCCATGAAAATGTAAGCTCCAATTCAGATACCTACTGACTTTGTCTCTACCAATGTGATCAAGTTGCTTATCTCACGCAACATACATTACAGACTACATTTACGGAGCGTGTCTCTCTCTCATTTACTGTCACCGTCTCTCTCTCAGGCACAGACCTATCAGGAAAAGTGATCATCTATGGGAAGGGTTTTGTACGATTAGAACCGAAGAGACACCGAGTCTTCAACTGTCTGTCTGACTTACTTCACCAACCTTACTCTATAGACCACTCCCTTCTTTGGACCACTCTCTTCTTGCTCAACGACATCTGAAGCTATCACGAGATATCAGGCGCTTCCAGTATTAGGCACCTTCAGCTTCTGAGAAAAGCACCAAGCAGCTATAAAGTGTATATTAATAACTCCACAAGGCTGCAGGGCCAGATGGATTACCAGGACATGTACTCAGAACCAGGCCATTGGTTTTAGAAGTGGCCGGAGGTGTGGGGGTCCTCGCTAGTAATTTTTGGGGCATCTAAAGCTAATTTTTACACAATCTAATACAACACTTTGTGGTCACTTTTATTGTAAATAAGAATATAATATGTTCAGGGCCTAAAATGAACCCCCACCAACTGCAGGTAGATTTTGGCAGTGTTGAGTAAGATGTCTATTTCACTAGCCACGTTGATAGGTGGTCAGGGCTCCACAGTGCCAGCATTTCACTCACTTGTAAATCAAAATAGTAAAGTATGATCTGCTGTTTTGTTTCATAGCTGGTAAATTAATCGCACAAAGTCAAAGAAATACGAATTCCATATTGCCTATCCCACCTTGCTCTGCAACACTGTCTCGCTGGGGGTTGTGCGCACATGAAAATCAGAGTGAAAGATACATTTTTAGAAGCGCTGCGCACAGGATTAAAAGTTAGTCTAATTTACTTGAAACGAAAGTCTACTGGAGGGACACTTTGTCCTTGTGTTTCTTGGCCATTTACATTGTTTTGTTCAGATGAAAGTATTATAGGTTTCTGTTATTGTATCAGGATAGGCTATCCCATGCATTCAATTAAATTGAAACAGTAAATGACTCCACCAAGGCAACATACATAAGGTTCAATATGTGTATGATTACATTTTCATAGCACAAAATCAAAAAGATATACAAATTATAAACCCCAATGAGTCATGCACAACCTATGTCCAAATAACTTAAAGCTTGCTTAATAACCCGTTGGCGCTAAAAAAAATATAAAAAATTACGACACACATACAGTCCAGAAGCACCTCACGTTGTGATTACTCACTACTTGTAGATATTCCTTCAGCGAAGTATGGCAGTTCCTTGCAGGTTTCCTCACAAAATCCACAGCAAGCGCCGCTATCAATGCAGGCAGTACTCGTTAGCCGTAACTGATATCCCATGGGAACATGAACTCGTTCAGCTTTCACAAGCAATTATCTCTCGGTGGTACACGATGCTAGGCTAACCTCAAGGCTGTCAAATACGTCCACGATGAGACGGTAGCTTCAGTCTTTACTAAGTCTTAACAAAATTTTAACAACTCTCTTATAAAATAAAATCGGTATTTCCCTCCATGTCTTAGTAGGTATGGGTTTTGTTCTAGTTTTGTCGTCTTTATTTATCATTTTCTTCACCAACGGTCCTAATGTAAAACGTCCATCCTTTTCTCAACGTCTCTTTCCCTCTCTTTTTTCCCAAGCTCCCATTAACCAGGTCCACTCTCCCATTGGTCACAGCTTAACAAGCGACCGTATTGGTCAAAACTTAAACTTCAAATCAAACCCAACTATTCACTTATACATTAAATAAATATTTATTCAAAAAGAAATGCATTAACAACATTACAATTTAGGAGCAATTCAATCACCTTTTAAATATAATTCCAATTTATTATAACAAATAAACTCAATACTGGTTTTAACAAGAATAAACTCAATACCTTGTTCAAACAAGGGCATTATATGTATCTTGGTTATCTGTAAAATCTATTGGTAGCTAAATCCCTAGAAATTACGGACCATGTAAAAAACTGTTGATCACTAAATCCCGCTAGAAGGACCAAGTAAAAAATGGTTGGCTGGAATGCCCTCACCCGTCTGAGCGGTTGGCTGTGAATGCCTTCACCCACTATATACTTATAACTGATTGTTTTGGTTCTGTCCCGTTGTCAACGGAAATATGGGGGGGGTCTGTTTATATTTTTTTGTGGGGGACTTCCGGTTAAACTTTTTTGAGATTGGAGTGCAGTTGTGCAGTTGTGCACCTTTTGATTTGCACCCACCTCCTATGAATGAGGAGTCTCTTCGGCTTTGGCTCAAAGCATTGAACTTGAAGAAACCACCAAACCGACCCTATGTGTGTTCCTGTCACTTCGTGGAGAAGAGGCCGACTGAAGAGCATCATTTCCCTGAGAAGTGACTAGCCTAGATGCTCCAGTTAGGCTGGACTCATGACATTTTTAACAATGCTTTTTTCTGATAAAAAAACAAGTTCATTGCATCCGCCGTGGAGCCCAGTTTCATAATACTACCATGTCCCAGCTGTTTGCAATAGTTTTTAAATAATCACAAAAAACAGGCCTTATTTTAGGGCATTTTTCACCCTGCCAGCTCCTATTAGTTCTATTGAGCACCGTGGCACCAACTCACTTTCCGAATGTTCTATTCCCAGCCCATTGTTCTACGTCACAATGCCTGCTTCGCTATTGTTGGCAATGAGACCTGCCCACGTTGTAACGTAAACAACAACAAAAAAATGCTTATGGAACTCTGAGGTCGTCCCATTGTTTCCTATAGGGGAAATATAATTCCTGACATCCACAATTCCTGACATTTAATCCTAGTAAAAACTCCTTGTCTTAGGTCAGTTAGGATCACTACTTTATTTTAAGAATGTGAAATGTCAGAATAATAATAGAGAGAACAATTTTATTCAGCTTGTATATCTTTCATCACATTCCCAGTAGGGTCAGAAGTTTACATACACTCAATTAGTATTTGGTAGCATTGCCTTTAAATTGTTTAACTTGGGTCAAACGTTTCGGGTAGCCTTCCACAAGCTTCCCACAATAAGTTGGGTGAATTTTGGCCCATTCCTCCTGACAAAGCTTGTGTAACTGATTCAGGTTTGTAGGCCTCCTTGCTCGCACACGCTTTTTCAGTTCTGCCCACAAATGTTCTATAGGATTGAGGTCAGGGCTTTGTGATGGCCACTCCAACACCTTGACTTTGTTGTCCTTAAGCCATTTTGTGTGTGTGTTTTGGAGTGTCAGTGTAGTATGTGTAAGTGTATGGTTAGAGTCCAGTGAGTGTATATCGAGCTTGTGCAAGAGAGTCAGTGCAGAAAATAATAACAAATATGAATAAAATAAGGGGGTCAATGCAAATAGTCTGGGTAACCATTTGATTAACTGTTCAGCAGTGCTGTGGTTTAGGGGTGGAAGCCGTTAAGGAGCCTTTTGGCTCTCTGGGACCCGCTTGCTGTACAGTAGCAGAGAGAAGTCTATGACTTGGGTGGCAGGAGCCTTCAACAATTTTTAGGGCCTTCCTCTGACACTGCCTGGTATAGAGCTTGAAGAATATTGAAAAGAATAATGGGCAAATGTTGCACAATCCAGGTGTGGAAAGCTCTTAGAGACTTACCCATAAAGACTCACAGCTATAATCGCTGCCAATGGTGCTTGTACAAAGTATTGGCTCAAGGGTGTGAATACTTATGTAAATTAGATATTTCTGTATTAAATGTTCAATACATTTGCAAACATTTCTTAATATATGTTTTCACTTTTTCATTATGGTGTACTGTGTGTAGCTGGGTGAGAAAAAAACATATATTTAATCGATTTTGAATTCAGGCTGGAACACAACGAAATGTGGAATAAGTCAAGGTGTATGAATACTTTCTGAAGGCACTGTAGACAAGGATGGGGGCTTGGGGTTTTGATGGGAAAGGTCTAGACTTTACAGGGAAGGACCATGGTTAGTAGGGTTGGCCTTCATTCCATTTCAACTCAATTAACTCTGAAAATGAAGTTCAAATGCAGTTCACTCAGTTCAGGAACAACAATATCATTGAATTGGATTTTCTACGTTTTCAAATGTCCAATTACTAAATTGGCTGAGTTGAGCCAGACTGGAATGGAATCAGAGTTTTGCAGGCAGATCACCCGTGATACAAGTCAGTATTCGACATCCATCCATGGCTGAGGATGTCAGGATATGACGTTGAAACCGGCCACTAGGGGCAACAGTGAGCGCTGTTACCTTTAAGTAAGTTTTGTTTTTTCTAGGACATTATGGATGTGGATAAGCATCTGCCTCTGATTCCAAAGGTTTCATGGTTGAATCCAGCGATAGAAAGTCATTTTTGATCGTTTTGTTTTAAGCTTATCCAAAACCTTACCCCTTACCTTAACCATTTGGAATTAATGCCTAACCTTAAGATTTCGGAGTTAATGCCTAAACTTAACCCTAACCTTAAAATCCGGAGAGTTAATCCCTACATTTAACCTTAAACACTTTGAGAGTTTACGTTTGGAACAACTTTGAAATTTGAGAAACATGGATAAACGTCTAATTCTGATGTGAGACTGAGATCTTGCAGGAATTTTGACTCTTGCCGATAGATTTGTGGATCCAGGATCACATGTTGGGATGTGGCTCCCTCTAGTGGTGCTTTTCCATGTAGACTTACCCACACTCCAGGGTTTCGCTAGTGTTTTATGTTAATGTCAGCTCTAAAGACTTATGGCGAGGGTATCAACAATCTCCGCATCATTCAAGTCTGTTGCTTTGTGAGAAGATGTTAAAGTTCACAGTTAGCCATTGTTATGTAAAATACAGCTGAAAAGAACACAGAGCATTGCCTTGGCCTCACTTGAGTGAGAGCAGGTCTACCAGATCCATGGGTAAAATACTGGGGTAAATCCTGCATGTAAATGCACCATTAGAAGCTGTTTGTAGAAACCAATGGTTTAAACTCTTGGTGGTCGTGTTTGTGAGGCACCATCTCTTACTTGAGCATTATTTAGGTCACTGTAAACAAAGGCAACAAAGCCCAAATCCAGTGATAATCAAACAGAACAAAAAATACAACCACTGTTGTAATGTGTGGTGGAAAGAAGCAAACATTATTTTTGTCCCCACCAGTGACTACGCTTCTCCACTTGTGCTCTAACTAGCTATCCCCCTTTCCCTTTCTTTACATTTTCTCATGAATGGATTTCACATGAATTCTTGGTTAGTCCCATCTATGCAAATGGTATGTCTGGCACCTAGTGGTGCTTTGCAGTATGACATGACTGGAGTCCTTTCTATCTCTGTAACATGCTGACCAGACCAGACGGGTCGCGTGCGCGAGCGTTGCAAAATAAATGTACACATGTTATTCAATCATTGCAACCACACTGAGCATCTGCTTAGCCAGGTGCTAATATAGAACATGGTTCTATTTGGGACACTGGACGCGCTGCAAATCCTGCATCTTCCATCTCCTCATTGGTTTTAAGGAGCATATATCAAATCAAATTTCAAATCAAATGTATTTATAAAGCCCTTCTTACATCAGCTGATATCTCAAGGTGCTGTACAGAAACCCAGCCTAAAACCCCAAACAGCAAGCAATGCAGGTGTAGAGGCACGTTGGCTAGGAAAAACTCCCTAGAAAGGCCAGAACCTAGGAAGAACAGCCAGGTGGACTGGGGACAGCAAGGAGTCATCAGGCCAGGTAGTCCTGAGGTATGGTCCTAGGGCTCAGGTCCTCCGAGAGAGTGAAAGAAAGAAAGAAAGAAAGAGAGAACGAGAGAACGAGAGAAAGATAGAGAGAAAGAAAGAGAGAAATAGAGAGAGCATACTTAAATTCACACAGGACACCGGATAAGACAGGAGAAATACTCCAGACTTAAGAGACTGAAAATAACAAAATGTCTATAGTTTTCCTCCCCAATTGTTTGTTGTGCTTGTTTGCAAGACCAGCACTCAGGCCTTGGAAATGGAACTGGCAGCCAGGTCATAACTGTAACCCAATGAAACTGAGGGGTCAGATTAACGAATGCAATTTTATCCATTTGTATGGTAAAAAAATATACAACATGAATGCACAAGATTTGTTAAAAAAAATATTATACTAGAATTCAGCCATCAATGAAGTCATCGGAAGGAGACCAAGGTGCAGCGTGGTGAGCGTACATTTTCTTTTATTATTGTAAATGTCGCCAACAAAACAAGAAACGAAGAAACAACCGTGAAGCTTAACAGGGCAATAGTGCCACTAACAAAGATAACTACCCACAAATGCGAAAGGAAAAAAGGCTGCCTAAGTATGATTCCCAATCAGAGACAACGATAGACAGCTGCCTCTGTTTGAGAACCACATCCGGCCAAACACAAAGAAATAGAAACCATAGAAAGAAGGAAACTAGAATGCCCACCCAAATCACACCCTGACCAAACCAAATAGAGACATAAAAGGGCTCTCTAAGGTCAGGGCGTGACACCGACACAAAACTACTGCAGCATAAATACTGGAGGCTGAGACAGGAGAGGTCGGGAGACACTGTGGCCCCATCCGACGATACCCCCGGACAGGGCCAAACAGGCAGGATATAACCCTACCCACTTTGCCAAAGCACAGCCCCCACACCACTAGAGTGATATCTTCAACCACCAACTTACCATCCTGAGACAAGGCCGAGTATAGCCCACAAAGATCTCCGCCACGCCACAACCCACACAGGAAGATCACGTCAGTGACTCAACCCACTCAAGTGACGCACCCCTCCTAGGGACGGCATAGAAGAGCACCAGTAAGAAAATTTATATAAAACATCCCCACTACATTTTTTAAAATGCTCACGAATTTCTACAAAATGAGCACAAATGTATATTAAACATGGCTACAAATTATGAAACGAGCTCACGAATTGTAAAATGTCCACGTACTGTAATATACATCCACTATACTTTTAGTTTTGGATGTTATGATGATATTCCCTGGAGGTCGGGCGCCACAGGGCAGGTGCCCTGCATGCCCATTCGGAAATCTGGCCCTGATCATCAAGTTAAACCACAGGTATTGTTCTTTCACATCCTCACACTGTCTTGGAGGATAAAACTGAGACTGTAGCCAGCTTCCATTTTACCTAATTTTATTGTCCAAAGAATGTTATCATAGTCCAGAAGGTTAGGATGAAAATCCACAATGGCCTCCCGGGTGGCGCAGTGGTCTAGGGCACTGCATCGCAGTGCTAGCTGCGCCACCAGAGTCTCTGGGTTCGCGCCCAGGCTCTTTCGCAGCTGGCCGCGACCGGGAGGTCTGTGGGGCGACGCACAATTGGCATAGCGTCGTCCGGGTTAGGGAGGGTTTGACCGGTAGGGATATCCTTGTCTCATCGCGCTCCAGCGACTATTGGGGCGGGCCGGGCGCAGTACGCGCTAACCAAGGGGGCCAGGTACACGGTGTTTCCTCCGACACATTGGTGCGGCTGGCTTCCGGGTTGGAGGCACGCTGTGTTAAGAAGTAGTGCGGCTTGGTTGGGTTGTGCTTCGGAGGACGCATGGCTTTTGACCTTCGTCTCTCCCGAGCCCGTACGGGAGTTGTAGCGATGAGACAAGATAGTAATTACTAGCGATTGGATACCACGAAAATTGGGGAGAAAAAAATAAAATAAAAAAAATAAATAAAAATAATCCACAATGTTGGTGCCATACAGGAGCACTGACCAATCTGCCTCCAAAAGAGGACTGCTGCTTTTGAGGATGGTGTGGAGGTTGATGATCTGAGCACCCCCTGAGATGGTGAGTATGGTTTCAGTAGACCACTATTGAGCTGGTAGATCAGATAGGAGCTTCGAGGAAAGGTAATTTAGTGCTTTGAATGTGGTTCATATTGCCTTATCGTGGATTCAGGACTTGGACAAGGAGTCAATGCAGTTTAAAGATGCATTTACATGGGGGTTTGGATGATAATGTCAAATTTCTTAGAATGAGCGAAAATATTGGAGTTTGGGGACTGGAGGGGATGATAGTCGAGTTGGGAAATGTGCAAATATTTAGATACAAATATATAGTCAAGTTGGGGATTATTCAGATATTCCTGTTGAAAAAGAGAAAAGACAAAGATATAATCTTACAGTGATGACGGTGAATCAACGTGGAAAACACAATTGGATTTTTTTCACCAAACTTTTAACCAACATTTTTGGTTGATTTCACATTTTGGTTGATTTCCCAAATTTAAATCAAAACTAGACATTGAACTGATGTCTGTGCCCAGTGGGATTGGATTTCTGTAATCATATCAGCTCATTTGTCACACTTCTTATAATCATCCAGAGAGAATGTACCTTTCTTTGAGGTTAACCTTTGAGATGACCTCCCTCAAGGATTCTCGCTCTTTCCTCGGAGCGAATTTGTCCCACATTTTAGCAAAGTCGCCATTGGTGGCCACGTTTCTCAAGATATTGCGACCATGATGCCTGTGGACAAAGATATTAATATCATCTTAAACTTGCAACATATCAAAACAAAATCTGCTGTCTGTGATTAACAAACAAAAACATAAATTCATAAGCATGTCAAATAGCCTACAACCGTACAGGGTAAGCGGTGTCATCATGTTTGACCTCATTTGATTGACTCACAGTTGAGTCACATTTCTGGACCCTCAGGATACTAAATAAATGAGTGCATACATGTTTTTGTTGTTGCTATTATTACAGTTACTATTGTTTACTGTAATGTGTTGTTATTGCACATGTTGAATATAATTGTCAGCATGTTGAACATTTGTTTGATTTGATTGAAATTTTCAACAACTCAAAAATGACTCTTCTTATTACCCATGTTAGTCACAGTATTCTGTTTTAAAGATATTCCCCAGTCAGTTTAGAGTATCTAGGCCCAGATATGATGAATTCACACACACAAGAGAAAGACACCTTAATGCAAAGCAGCATGTGTTGATCTCGCGCTAATAACACATTTGTGGAAAATCGTCCCTGAACACTTGACTTATGACACTTCCAGAAGTGTCTAGAAAAGTCACATCTGTCTCTTCAACATCAGTTGACTGTGAGTGGTAAGCTGACAACACAGTAATACCCAGTTAACAGCTGATATTATACACTCCTAGAATGCAAACCTACAGCATAGTCATATTGCTGAAAAAGTCCTAGAAAATGTATAAATTGTCTGTCGGCAGGAAGATTTTTCTTTCCATTGAGTTGAATGGGATTTTTAAAAATGGCATTCAACCTGCCACACTATTCTATCACATTATTCACAATACATGATATGAAAGGCTAGTCAATGAATAGAAAATGTTAAAAATCAACAATAAAAAAAAATGCTGACAGAATATAACATCCAAACATGTAACACATTTTGCTTTTTCAAACTTAGTTCTTTCAGTGGACGAAATAAACAATTTCATGAAAAAATAGGGAATCAAATGGTGTCAAAAGTATTTAAAACATTTGCAGTCAAGATATAAGATTCAACAATGATTCATATTTACAGTAATTCTAAAGTGGCATATTGTGTGTGGGTCGTCAGACATATAATAACTGTTAATTTCTGTAGGCAACTCGGTGACACCCACAGTAAAAAATTATTGACAACTTCACGTACACTTTAACAAGGTATTTCTGTATTGTGTAGCATGAATATATTGGTAAAATTAAAGTTATCGGTATTATCCATTTTATAAAAATCATATATAGCATCTCTAGAAATAATATTGTTCCAAAGATGGAGTAGCATCTTTTTATTCTCGGTACCATTTGAAAGGAAACACTTTGTAGTTTGTGGAAATGTGAATTGAATGTAGGAGAATATAACACAATAGATCTGGTAGAAGAAAATACAAAGAAAAAAACAACCATTTATTTTTTTATTTTTTTCTACCACCATCTTTGAAATACAACATAAAAGTCAGAAATCGAGCCATCGCTCTGGTTGGTGTCCGATGGTGTCCACACGATGGCAGCAGTGTATGTGCAAAGTTTCAGATGGATAACTTGAAGTATGAGTGAACTACATGACATTTAGTGTGAAGTCACCCAGGTACATTTGGGCAAATCATGTAGGAGACATTTACATTAACATTACATTTTTCTGCAAGAATATCATCATATCTGTATACTTGGACTTTGATTTAGATTTTCCAGTATTAGTAGCCATATTATAAGTTCAACATTTGCAAAACACCCAGTCTTCATAACTTTATAACTCTACATATTCTTATAACTTTTCTCCAAAAGGAAAAGGCTTGCTGTCGCACAAGGATAGCAGCAACATTTTGCGACATATGACGTTTCCGTATACTCCCGTATATCTAGCTAGCTTTGTTTGACCCGATTGGTGCATATTTGATAAAGTTATAGTCAATCAAGTGAAGACTGCCCGCGTCATAGGCATGCCATGAAGGCGTCACTCTCTGACCAAATTTGGTGTCCTATAGGATATACTACACTCTGAATGATATAGTGAAGTCTGGTTACGTTCTAGGATCTCTGTGGAATAAATACGAACGTGATTTGACTGGTTGAAACAACGTTTAGGGTAAGATTTTCACAGATTCCTTTCTTTGCAAATTGAACGTGTGGAAATGCTAGGATATTTTTTAGGATATGAAAAAGGATTTTATCTAACGAAAGGACACATCATGTCATCTCTGGGACCCTTTGGATAATAAATCAGAGCAAGATTTCAGAACGTAAGTACACATGTCACCTTCAGAGGTGAATATATCAAACCTATCGCTGTGAAAAAAGTGTTTTGTTGTTAGGAGCTCTCCTCAAACAATAGCATGGCATTTTTTTCCCGCAGTAATAGCTACTGTAGATTGGAAAGTGTTAGTTATCTTAAAACGAATTTAAGCTTTCATTCGATATAAGACACTTATATGTACCGACATTTGTTGTTTCTCTAAAATCTGCGATCGTGACCCTCGGCACTGCATGATTTACAACTGTCCCGTTGACGGGATGCCTATCCCAAAGAACTTTTTAAATAAATGAATTATGAAACAAAGACATACATATTATACAGACAAATAAGGATTCTCAGTTTGACTTCAGAACAGGCATTTCTCAGTATCAAGTAGTGCTAGCTATTGCATTAAGGTTTTCTTATCTCTAATGAACATATGTATTGCTGTCACTTATTCACTTTTTTTCCACATATAAATGATATCCAGGTTCCTGAAAGAAGTAAGATACTGTTATGATTGAGAATGCACCACACAGTATCTGCAAATACTAGATCTATAAAACTATTTACAACACACATATAGATAATCTTCATATCACAGTCTATTGCATAATGTTGATAATCTTTAGTTTAGAAATATTATAAATGTACACCGTTTTTTTAAGCAACATTACATAACGTCTATCACTGTCTGAAACTAGGAATAGACAAAACAGAATCATCCATCCCTCGCTCGCCCACACCACACAACATCCTTCTCTCCAAAAATGAAAATAAAAGCAGCAATTCTATTTATTTCATTCCCTTTGGACCTGAACCGCTGTATGAAGATATTGTGGCTCAAGAGGATGTATTGCTGAGAGCAATGGAACACCTAGCTACTGTACTTGTGTTTGATTGCTAAGGTAAGACAAAGGTTCCACTAATTTGTTATCAGATTTATGTTTGAGTGTGTGCTTTTTTGACAGTTTCAAGGTTTGCTTGCGTCAGTTATTCCACAGTGGTGACAAAGCTGCGTAGTATGAGAAGATATTTGTTACTCTTTTCGCAGGTACAAAAAAATAAAAATAAAATTCATCACAGGATTCATCACGACGCATTCCAGTTTACAAAAACAGAAAAGAACAAACAAACAAAACAACCCCCCCCCAAAAAAAATATCCATACATTGTATATTTATATTTTTCGGAAAGGAATACTCATGTTTTATATACTAGAGCTTTTAAAAAGTCTTTGCCAAATATTCTAGTTGGATTTACACATATTGATATATATTTGTTTAATATACATTCTTAGGAAGAAAATGTGTCTAAAATATAATACAAGGGTAGTCTGTACAGGAATTCTATGAGGTTATTTTTTTTCAGAAGAAAAATGCGAGAAAACAAAAAAACACTAAATTTCACCTTTCTTTTTTTGTATCTCCATTAAAAATGAATTCAACCAGAAGTTTAAAAAAGTAAAATGGGATCATAAATTCGATGCGAACCGCATCTTATCTTGGTCAGTCTCTGTACTGCTTAAGTTAGAATCTCTTCTAGAATCTTTTCTAGAACCTGTGGAATCCCTGTGCTGGTCTGTAGAGGACGCCGCTCGCACCGGGGGCAATGCTCCCGATGACATCTGGCGGAACAGGTTGACCCTCTGGGGCACTGTGGTGCGGAGACCGCTCTGCATACCTGTCCCCTGGACCGCAGCCACCGGCAGGGCGATGGAGGACAGGCAGTCCCCGGACACTCCAGGGTGCGCTCTGGGCCCCAGGGATGTGTCATGGGGCAGGGAGGGTTGGGAGGCAGATAGGTGGCGCACATCTTGACTCAGGCTTCCAGACTGGAGAGTATGGCTGCCCTTGTGGAGAATTTCACTCCTCTGAGGTGAAGGGACTTGCTGCTGTGTTGGCTGCTGCTGTGGTTGTTGTGATGCCAAGGAGGCTGCAGCTCCTCCTGTTTGCTGGGGCAGCTGTTGTGGTTGCTGTGGTAGTGGTTGCTGGGGTGGTAGGGCAGTAGGCAGCGGCTGCTGGATAAGGGAGAGCTGGGAGGCGGTGGGTGAGCCATACTGGAAGCTGCGTCCCGCCAGCCCAGGGGTCTGCACAGGTGGACTGCACACAGCCGCGTTGAAGGATACTGGGGACATGATAGCCCCTTGCTGCTGGAGAGAGAGGGGGGTCTGGGGGACAGGCGAGGATGAGTTCAGGTTGCTGTGGGAGACACTGGGGACAGGGTAGACACCCTGCGACGAGGCTGGCAGGATGCGGGCGGCGGCTGCGGCGGAGGGGGCAATGACGCCCGGAGCACTATATGTTAAATGGGCGGCTGACTGCTGAAACTGGTTGTTGCCCAGGGCAGTGGTGTAGGGTTGCTGAGCCGGAGAGTTAATTATGGAATTTCCAGATATCGGGGTGGAATTCATCCCGGTGACCGACATCCCTGTAACCGACTGCTTGCGGTCCACCATCATCACCATCTCCCTGTCCTGCCGGATTATCTGCCTCAATATCTCGTTCTCCTGTGTGTTGAACACCCCAGCGTTCAGATCCTTCTGGAACTTCTGGAGGAGCAGGCTGTTCTTCTTTCCTGTTAGGAGTAGATCAGTTAGCGGTTAGGTTGACTTTTAGCCATGGCACACATGTTAACATATTAACAAACCACACTATATACACTCCAGCAAAGGTGGATGTTATGACGCTGGTTATTATGAGGTGTGATAACAGTGAGTATAAATGGGGGTGACTATGGTATAAGTATAAGGAAATCTGAGTGAGAGTACTGTAGTAAGAAAAAAAACATAATAGTACATAGTGATAAGATATTAAGAAGTAAGAGGTAAAAGGTAAGATATTAATATTGAGAGTAGTATAAGGATTTAGGATATACACCCCCCCCCCAAAAAAGGTTTGATTCTAATAATTTTCACAAATACACCATAGGAATCAATATCTAATTAAAAAACACATTCAATTTACACCTTACTAAATGTAACTTCACATTCAGTAGTACCACAGTTGGCTATAAACTGCAGAATACACTGTAAGGATTCAACCACCACTATTAAACATATTTAAACACAGTCTAAAAACTATAGTTCCCCACTACTGTAACATATTTGTTTAATGACAGTTTAAGTTAGTGACATGAAGTTATAAAACATTTTTTTTAATACAAAATACAATGGGTATAGAAAGTCACAACCCCCTTTCAAAATGTTCACCTTTTGTTGCCTTACAGACTGAAATGAAAACACATACAATTATACATTTTCCGGCTGTATTTACACACAGTAACACACAATATCTAAGTGAGATTATTATATATTTTTTTATCCTAAAATGAATGACATGTAAAATAGTGAAATACCCTATTTGGATAACTGAACACCCCCCTTAGAATTGCAATTGCAAATTTACTACCTTCCAGATCACACATCAAGCTAATTGGCTTCCATTTGTGATCAATTGTAGTGACTTTGATTAGTTCAGAATAAAAGCAGTTGTTCATAGAGGACTCCACTGCTTAGTAGTACAATTCAAAGCAAAGAATCCACTATGGGCCGAAAGGTATTTTCAAATGATCTATGAGATAAAGTTGTGGAAAGGCACAAGTCAGGGGATGGATATTAAAAGATCTCAAAGGCTTTGTCTATCCCTCGGAGCACAGTTAAGACCATTATTAAGAAGTGGAAGGCGTATGGCACCACCCAGACCCTGCATAGATCAGGCGGTCCTCCAAACTGGATGACCGGGCAAGGAGAAGACTGATCAGAGAGGCTACCAAGAAGCCAATGGCGACTTTGATGGAGCTAGAGGCCTTTATGGCAAAGACTGGTCAATGTGTGCATGTGACCACAATATCACAAGCACTCCACAAATCTGGCCTCTATGGGAGGGTGGAAAGAATAAAAACACTCCTCAAAAAAACCCACATCAAGTCTCATTTGAGCTTTGCCAAAAAGCACATTTGTAGATTCCGAGGCCAAGTGGCAAAAGGTGCTGTGGTCAAATGAGACCAAAACTGAACTTTTTGGCCTGAACGCAAAACGATATGTCTGGCGAAAACCCAATACATCTTTCCACCTAAAGAACACAATGCCTATAGTAAAGCATGGCGGTGGCCGCATCCTTTTGTAGGGGTGTTTCTCTTCAGCAGGGACTGGAGCACTTGTCAGGATAGAAGTGAAAATGGACAGTGCAAGATGCCGACAGATTCTCGAGTAGAACCTGCAGCCCTCTGCCAGGAAGTTGAAAATGCGAAGATGGTTCACATTTCAACATGACAATGACCAAAAGCACACCGCCAAAGCAACCATACAATGGCTGAAGGATATGGTGAATGTCCTTGAGTGGCCTAGTCAGAGCCCAGAACTAAATCTCATCGAGAATCTGTGGAATGACTTGAAGAGTGCAGAGTCCATGAGCGGTCACCATGCATTTTGACTTAGCTTGAACAATTCTGCAAGGAAGAATGTGCAAATATTACAAAGTCTAGGTGTGCAAAGTTAGCAGAGACGTATTCAAAGAGACTCATGGCTGTAATTCAAGCAAAAGGTGGTTCCACCAAGTATTAACTCAGGGGGGTGTTCACTTATCCAAATAGGGTATTTTACAGTTTTAATTGTAATAAATTGTCAAATGTCTAATGTCCATTGCTCATGTTTCTTGGCCCAATCAGGTCTTCTTCTTATTGGTGGTCTTAGTGGAGGTTTCTTTGCAGCAGTTCGACCATGAAGGCCTGATTCACGTATTCTCCTCTGAACAGTTGATGTTGAGATGTGTCTGTTACTTGAACTCTGTGAAGCATTTCTTTGGGCTACAATTTCAGAGGCTGGTAACTCTAATGAACTTATCCTCTGCAGCAGAGGTAACTCTGGGTCTTCCTTTCGTGTGGCGGTCCTAATGAGAGCCAATTTCATCATAGCCAGGGTTGGGTAGGTTACTTTCTAAATGTAATCCATTACAGTTACTAGTTACCTGTCCACATTTTAATCAGTAACGTAACTTTTATATTACCCAAAGGTACAAAAGTATATATTTCCACACTAAAACGAGTCCTATATCGACATAACCTGAAAGGCCGCTCGGCAAGGAAGAAGCCACTGCTCCAAAACCACCATAAAAAAAGCCAGACCACGGTTTGCAACTGCACATGGGGACAAAGATCGTACTTTTTGGAGAAATGTCCTCTGGTCTGATGAAACAAAAATAGAACTGTTTGGCCATAATGACCATTGTCATGAGGCAGGAAAATCATGTGGATATATTGAAGCAACATCTCCAGACATCAGTCAGGAAGTTAAAGCTTGGTCACAAATGGGTCTTCCAAATGGACAATGAATGTGATGAAATAAATAAAAGCTGAAATAAATAATTCTCTCGACTATTATTCTGACATTTCACATTCTTAAAATAAAGTGGTGATCCTAACTGATCTATTCGACCATGAAGGCCTGATTCACGTAGTCTCCTCTGAACAGTTGATGTTGAGATGTGTCTGTTACTTGAACTCTGTGAAGCATTTCTTTGGGCTACAATTTCAGAGGCTGGTAACTCTAATGAACTTATCCTCTGCAGCAGAGGTAACTCTGGGTCTTCCTTTCGTGTGGCGGTCCTAATGAGAGCCAATTTCATCATAGCCAGGGTTGGGTAGGTTACTTTCTAAATGTAATCCATTACAGTTACTAGTTACCTGTCCACATTTTAATCAGTAACGTAACTTTTATATTACCCAAAGGTACAAAAGTATATATGTCCACACTAAAACGAGTCCTATATCGACATAACCTGAAAGGCCGCTCGGCAAGGAAGAAGCCACTGCTCCAAAACCACCATAAAAAAAGCCAGACCACGGTTTGCAACTGCACATGGGGACAAAGATCGTACTTTTTGGAGAAATGTCCTCTGGTCTGATGAAACAAAAATAGAACTGTTTGGCCATAATGACCATTGTCATGAGGCAGGAAAATCATGTGGATATATTGAAGCAACATCTCCAGACATCAGTCAGGAAGTTAAAGCTTGGTCACAAATGGGTCTTCCAAATGGACAATGAATGTGATGAAATAAATAAAAGCTGAAATAAATAATTCTCTCGACTATTATTCTGACATTTCACATTCTTAAAATAAAGTGGTGATCCTAACTGATCTAAAACAGGGATTTTTTACTAGGATTAAATGTCAGGAATTGTGAAAAACAGAGTTTAATGTATTTGGCTAAAGTGTATGTAAACTTCCAACTTCAACTGTATACTAATGTGATTAGAATATATCTGAAAATGAATATAGCAGCTACAGATTGCCTCTTTAAGTCTATCAAAAGTGTATGAGTTTGAGCATGTGTCCATTAGGCCTATGGATTTATTTTTTATCAGCATGAATTAGATTGCGCAATAAAAGCCCCACTGTTATTTCATAGGCTGGGATCCGCACTATGCAGCTGTTGCAAGAGCGTACTTTTTTGCAAGAGTGCTGTCCACTGGTTTCAAAAACAATGATTGATAGGCAGCTTAAACTTCTTGAATTCAACCATTATACACATTTAGATTTCTGAACAGCCATCCACAACAAGTCCATAAGGCGCAAATAGCTACATGAGAGAGCAGGAGTGTGATTCACATCAATGCGCTATGTAGATATTAATAATAAGTGATATCCGTATCACCGTAGACTACACCACTGCAAGCGTTTATTTAAGTTGGATAATCTTCGGATGCTGATAGCAGTCGCACCTTTGGAAGACATAGCTTGGACTGTAGCCTACAAAAGCCTATTCCTGCTCTTTTACCGCGATCCATCATCATAGTGGTCTCTGACTTGTGGTCAGACACACTCAAGTGGAACAACCTTAAACTTGCGCCTTTTTTGAATGCTGATTTAAATGTCATTGAGAAAACAGAGAAGTGTCAAAGATTTTTTTCCGCAAACATCCTATCGGAATGTAAAAGTAATCCTCGAAGTAATCATCTAGATTTTCAAAAGTTTACAGTTACCGTTTTTTTGTAATCCCTTCCGTTACTCCCAACCCTGTTCATGGCACTTGATGGTTTTTGCGACCGCTATTTATCACAGACTACTTTGTGTCAAAGTTTAACAAGGACATTTGTTTTGAAACCATTTCAAATGTTTAAATAGTGGCAGGATTTTATGTCATCAACCCGGGATATGGCATATCTCGTTGGCTCTGGGGTCATCCTGATATAATGTTCAGCCGACAGCCGACCTCTCCTCTCAGATGGGGATGAAGACCAGGACAAATTCCCATTCTTTAACCGGAATGTAACAACAACCTCAGCATGACCCTCTTCCTCATCACTGGATTGTTCCACATTGGTTGTCTCTTGGTCTGGATCATATTCTGTGTTCAACTTCTGACACTTCCTCCTCTAATGCATCCTCGCTGTCAGTTTCCTGGCCTCTCTCCTCCTCACCAGTATCATGATCAAAGATATGATCAAGAGCCTCACATACAGTATGTCGTTTGGTCATTGTGCTGCCACAGAATTAATTGTGAGCAAGGCCTCAAAAAAGCTTTATATACCAGATCTGCGAGAAAAGATCTACGTATTATTGAATCAATGTGATGATTGTTTGTGAGAATGCAAACAGGTGTCTTTCCTGTGGGGGAAAGATTATATTGGGGAAAGATTCCCGTGGGGGTTGCAATGGAAGGCAAGAAGGTGAGGGAGGTGTGTGTGTGTGTGTGTGTTGTGTGTGTTCAAACACACATGCATGTGGGGTCTGGGAGAGGAAGTGTGTCCATCTGATGAATAGGCATGTGCCTGAACTCAATTTTATACACTAATTGTAGTCTCACCCATTCATTTCTAATGACCGGTCATTTTTGACTGGGAACTCCACAGGTGTACAAAAGTTAAATAAAACACCCAAAAGTGAATGAAAATCATCCAAATGAATTCTGTGTGTTCAGACGCCCTGTGTGGACAAAGTCATGGAACCTTATGACAATCAGATTAAATTAACTACAGTTTTCAGAGAGAGAACTTGTAAATTGGTCCAATTCGACCGGGAACACAGCAGGAGGGTTAAAGTAATGATGGACTGTCCTTTCTCTTTGTTTATTTGAGCTGTTCTTGCCGTAATTTGGACTTGATCTTTACCAAATAGGGCTATTTTCTGTAAACCACCACCTACCTTGTCACAACACAACTGATTGTCTAAAACGCAATAAGAAGGAAAGAAATTCCACTAATTAACTTTTAACAAGGCACACCTGTTAATTGAAATGCATTCCAGGTGACTACCTCACGAAGCTAGTTGAGAGAATGCCAAGAGTGCAAAGCTGTCATGAAGGCAAAGGGTGGCTACTTTGTAGAATCTCATATAAAATCTATTTTGATTTGTTTAACACTTTTTTGGTTACTACATAATTCCATATGTGTTATTTCATAGTTTTGATGTCTTCACTAATATTCTGCAATGAAGAAAATAATTTAAAAAAAGAAAAACCCTTGAATGATTAGGTGTCCAAACTTTATTGGACATGATTTGGAAAGGCACACACCTGTCTATGTAAGTTGACAGTGCATGTCAGAGCAAAAACCAAGCCATGAGGCTGAAGAAATTCTCAGAAGAGCTCCGAGTCAGGATTGTGTCGAGGCACAGATCTGAGGAAGGGTGCAAAACAATTTCTGCAGCATTGAAGGTCCACAAGAACACAGTGGCCTCCATCATCTTGAATCTTAGTTTCATCAGATCAGAGAATCTTGTTTCTCATGGTATGAGAGTCCTTTAGGTGCCTTTTGGCATACTCCAAGCGGGCTATCGGGCTTCCGTCTAGCCACTCTACCATAAAAGCCTGATTGGTGGAATGCTGCAGAGATGGTTGTCCTTCTGGAAGGTTCTCCCATTTCCACAGAGGAACTCTGGAGCTCTGTAAGAGTGACCATTGGATACTTGGTCACCTCCCTGACCAAGGCCTTTCTCCCCCGATTGCTCAGTTTGGCCGGGCGGCCAGCTCTAGGAATAGTGCTGGTGGTTCCAAACCTCTTTCCATTTAAGAATGATGGAGGCCACTGTGTTCTTAAGGGCCTTCAATGCTGTAGAAACTGTTTGGTATCCTTTCCCAGATCTGTGCCTCGATACAATCCTCTCTCAGAGCTTTATGTACAATTCCTTCGACCTCATGGCTTGGTTTTAGCTTTGACATGCACTGTCAACTATGGGACCTTATATAGACAGGTTTTTGCTTTTCCAAATCATGTCCAATAAATTGAATTTAACACAGGTCGACTCCAATCAAGTTGTAGAAACATCTCAAGGATGATCAATGGAAACAGGATGCACCTGAGCTCAATTTTGAGTCTCATAGCAAAGGGTCTGAATACTTATGTAAGTAAGGAATTTCATTTATTTTTATTTTTAATACATTTGCAAAAATGTCTAAAAAACTGTTTTCGCTTTGTCATTATAGGATATTTAGTGTAGATTGATGAGGGGAAACAAAAATGTAATCAATTTTAGAATAAGGCTGTAACGTAACAAAATGTGGGAAAGGCGAAAGGGTCTGAACTTTCCAGATTCAAAAATCCTCATTGCTTACCTTTTTCTTTAATCCTTTTTATTTGTATCTTATTTGGGTGCTCTGCTCTGAACAAAAGCAATATGAAATAAAATAACAGAATAGTTCTACCCCTCCTGTTTGCTATGAATGACGATAGATGTCAAGATCTATTTATAGGATGTATTTATTTTGGATTGTTGACCTTTTCCTCGCGACAGCTGAGAAACCTTTTTGGTTACTAAGGATGGCAGAGTGAGGTGCTGAGTGCTGTCACCTTTAACCAAGGCTCATTCGTCTTCGGGCTATGGCCTTAAAAAGAGACGTTTTCTAGCTTTGTGTGCTGGTGCTTAGGCCATACAGCCTTCACTATTTTCAAGGAGGCAGACATTTTATACAGGCCGGAATGTCTATAACTCTGAACTTTTATTCTTATGAGTATCTTAGCAGACAGAAGGTCAATTTGTGTAGGTCAAGAAAAGATATAGAGGCAGCATTGTACTAGGTAGAAAATATAAATGTTCTTTTAAAATACAGGAATAGACATGAAAATGAAATTGTAATTTCTAAAATGTTTCATTTTACAGGGAATTGGTACCTGTAAATGTACTCTTTAGTTTTTCCTTTTAATCTACATTAATACTCTCTGAAGCTGACAGTCCCCAAAATCGGGCACTAGAATTACTTTTAAAAATATGTCTAAGTTTACATGACTTATTTTATTGATTTCCCACCGTTTTATAAGTCAGAAGCAGCCATCCAGACTTTCCCAGGACCTTGCAAACATCCTCTGTCGAATAAACATGCATGTTCCTTCCTCTGGTGATAGGCTGCATCATTCAATCCATTTATATCACTTGACTACAACTTTGCATCAAATCGGCGGTCCTTCGAAAAAAAAATATCCAGCTCTACTGCTTCATGGCACAGACATGGCAAAGCAATCGCTGAATTTGTCTCAAGCAAGCGGATCTAAATACATCATATTCATAGCTCTATGATAAAGAATGTGACCTACGCACTTCCTTAAACCTAAAGTAAGTAAAGAAGTAATTTCGTGTCAAAGTCAAACATTTGTTTTATGTCGGAGGCAGACACATTGCATATGATCAGAACGACAAAATCAAGCCCTTTACATAGCCCTTCTCCCCTTGCCTATAGGAGGGACAGACACAGTTTAAATGGCCCAAATTTAACAGATTTTGACTATCACTAAGGTTTGGACTATCACTATATGTTTGGTAAAGTAATAAAGAAGGTGAAATATTTTGGGAGGATTTCCTAAAACATATAACAATATATGGACATATTATAAAATATGAAAAGGCTTATTCATTCATACATTCTTTTTTTGTTGTTTTCATATCCTCATGTTTGTATATGGTTCAAAAGTGTTTTTTTCTCAGACATAAATAAACAAGTCCAGGTGAAAGCCAAAGGTCATAGCTTTCTGGGGGGGATACTACATTAATGAAATATTGCCCTCTTGCGAGATTGATGACTAGCAATAGCAGAACAAAACATTGCAAAGCGGCTGTCAGTTCAACTGGTTTTAGCCTTATAATAGCTATCCTTTAGAAAATACAATGTTAGTGGCATTGTCATTACGATCATGGGGTATTGCCTCCCAGTTGGCATACGGTCAGCTGTACAGATGGCGGGGCACATTAAAAACGACAGGATTTTAATATCCATAGCGTTGTGTGAAAGAGAATCAAGGGGATCACTGGATTCCTAGTGAGGTAGTGTTGGGAAATCCATCCCTAGGTTTGCGTCGGAAAAGGAACCCCATTCTCTTTATAGTGAGCCAATAGGGCTCTGGTCAAAAGTAGTGCACTTTATAGGGAATAGGGCACCATTTTGGGACACATCCCAAGTCCTTGTTATGCCTCACATTATGCCTCGTCAACCAGCACAAAGTAATAACTGTCAGGGACAGTTTTGTAGCGCTGTCGCTAGCACTGGATGAGCATTGGCAGGTGGATCAGGTGTGATTGATTCTCTCAGGCTGGGTATTACATTTTTGTTGTTGTTGTATTTATCTTTATTTAACTAGGCAAGTAAGAACAAATTCTTATTTTACAATGGCGGCCTGCCGGGGATCAGTGGGTTAAATGCCATGTTCAGGGGCAGAGCGACAGATTTTTACCTTGTCAGCTCGGGGATTCGATCCAGCAACCTTTCGGTTACTGGCCCAATGCTCTAACCACTAGAGAGCCGATGAGAGCCGATGAGTACTTTATTAGTCATTCCACGAAAGTTAATCAGTCATTGGCTTGGCTGTGATTCCCTTGGATACGGACCAATGACAGCGCTGAACATTAAGACTCTGACCGATCACGATGCTGAACACTAGGGAAGTGGCTAGATGCTAATGCTAACACCAGACACTGAGTGCAGGGTTACAATAGACTTACATGACATCAGCATATACAGTATTGCTGAACAGAATGCTTCACCATTAAACACTGTGGATGGCACAGACATTTTATTCTTGAAACATAAGGATATGTGATGGAGAACTGGAGTGGTGGGTTAAGGGGCCTTGTAAATCAGGTACAGTACAGTAAAATATCATACAGCTCAGTAAACTTTGACTCTGATCGAAGCTGAGGTTTGTAGAGATCACAGTATTAATTGCTGCTTATTTGGGAGTAATATAGTTACTGTATATTATGCACTATACCAAATACTGTATACCTAGCCATTCTGGTACTACTAAATCTAAATTAACAATCAAGGAAACTAGATAGGCATGCTTAGAAATGTCTACTGTGACTGACAGTAGAAGTGGAATAAAATGAAAACATACTTGCTTCACTTTTTTAAATGATAAGCAACATTTCCCAAAGCTCAAGTTTCTAGTTATAGATTAGAGTATGTTTATGTATATTTACTGTTGCCCTGGTGTTATTCTTATACAACTTTTTCCCATTTTTTTTTTACCCATATTTCTGTTATATACAGTGCCTTCAGAAAGTATTCAGACCCCTTGACTTTTTCCACATTTTGCTATGTTTACAGCCTTATTCCAAAATTTATTAAATTGTTTCCCCCCCTCATCAATCTACACACAATACCCCATAAAATTTCACATTTACATAAGTATTCAGACCCTTTACTCAGTACTTTGTTAAAGCACCTTTTGCAGCAACTACAGCACCAAGTCTTCTTGGGTATGACGCTACAAGCTTGGCACACCTATATTTTCTCCCATTCTTCTCTGCAGATCCCCTCAAGCTCTGTCAGGTTGGATGGGGAGCGTTGCGGCACAGTTATTTTCAAGTCTCTCCAGATATGTTAAATCGGCTTCAAGATCGGACTCTGGCTGGGCCACTCAAGGACATTTAGAGACTTGTGCCAAAGCCATGCCTGCGTTGTCTTGGCTGTGTGCTTAGGGTCTTGTCCTGTTAGACAGTGAACCTTCACCCCAGTCTGAGGTCCTGAGCACTCTGGGGCAGGTTTTCATCAAGGATCTCTCTGTAGTTTGCGCCGTTCATCTTTGCCTCTCTCCTGACTAGTCTCCCAGTCCCTGCCACTGAAAAACATCCCCACAGCTTGATGCTGCCACCACCATGCTTCACCGTAGGGATGGTACCAGGAGTCCTCCAGACATGACACTTGGCATGCAGGCCAAAGAGTTCAATCTTGGTTTCATCAGACCAGAGAATCTTGTTTCTCATAGCCCGGGAGTCTTTAGTTGCCTTTTGGAAAACTCCAAGAGGACAGTCATGTGCCTTTTACTGAAGAGTGGCTTCCGTCTGGCCACTCTACCACAAAGGCCTGATTGGTGGAGTGCTGCAGAGATGGTTGTCCTTCTAGAAGGTTGTCTCATCTCCACAGAGGAACTCTAGAGCTCTGTCAGAGTGGCCATCGGATTTATCGGGCGGCCAGCTCTAAGAAGAGTCTTGGTGGTTCTAAACTTCTTCCATTTAAGGATGATGTGTTCTTGGGGACCTTCAATGCTGCAGAAATGTTTTGGTACCCTTCCCCAGATATGTGCCTCGACACAATCCTGTCTCGGAGCTCTACGGACAATTGAACCTTATATAGACAGGTATGTGCCTTTCCAAATCATATCCAATCAATTGAATTTAACGGAGGTGGACTCCAAGTTATAGAAACATCTCAAGGATGACAAATGTAAACAGGATACACCTGAGCTCAATTTTGAGTCTCATAGCAAATGTTCTCAAAACTTATGTAAATAGGTTATTTCAGTTTTTTTAATTCTAAAAAACGGTTTTCTCTTTGTCATTATGGGGTATTGTGTGTAGATTGCTGTGATTTTTGTATTTATTTAATCAATTTTAGAATAAGGCTGTAATGTAACAATGTGGAAAAAGTCAAGGGGTCTGAATACTTTCCGAAGGCACTGTAGTTTTCTTTCAACATACTGTACTTGGTTTCCTTTTTGGTGAAAGGATAGTACTAGTGTTTATGATTAATATTTATTGTCTTTAGACATGAAAATGCTCCGAAATATACGGAAATGGGTAATCAACTATTTCAGTAGCTATTTCACAAAGCATTTTTGTATTTTGCTGTTTGTAAGGGTTGAACTAACGGCATGGTGATAACTGTCAATCCATTATCTCAGTGCGCTAGGGAAAATAAATACTACACCAATAAAGAAATTGAAAATAAATCAAAAATGAAACAAAGGATGGTTAACAGAAGTAACCACGAGAACAACAATAAAAATAACAAAAAACATTGATGTTGGTTATAATGACAAACCAAGGAAAGAAACTGCTGTCAAACTTGAACTACTTTTGAATATAAAAATGTAACCAAAACCTTTCACTGATTGAGTTATCATGAGTAACAAATGTTAAGTTTATTCAAAAACATACAGAACATTCCTGTTGCATCCCATGTTAAAAATGACTTTGCCACCTACCCTTCAGATTAAAGCGTATTCACTTTAATTTGACTGTGGCTTTAATCACTAAAGAGACAATAGGATTTCATGCCTTTGATTGGTTATCTAGCCGACCAGTCTGTGCAGGTTTATCCCAACCTATGGTAATTACTGACGGGGCGGAACAGTGGTACCAATGCTGTGGTACACAGAGCTCAAGCACCTCACCAGGTGGTTGCTTACTATGACGTCAGCCCAAACTCAAAAAATAGGAAGGGCATTAAGCTGCTTAGGTTTTCACCCCTGTCTCTCTAACTGTTGTACTGAAGAAAAAAAATATTATCAGCTCAACATTTCAATTAGTTTTTTTTTAATTAATCAAAACTAATTGTTTCCTCAACAATTATAAAAAATTTAAAAAAATGCTCAATCACAAAATGCAGTTTTTCACACAGCGGAATAAATTCTAATAATTCTGAAATAATTAAAAACATAGAACCGGATGAAAATGGATTCCTTTACTCAACAATATGTGTATAGTTGCATTGATACTATCCAAGTACTTACTAATCTAAGGAAATGTAATAATTTGTGAACAAATGCCAGATATGAACAATTGCTGTAGTCAATCTTGTAACATCTAATGGTCAGGATAATGCAAATGCTTACAGAAACAGTACATGTTATGTTTTATCAATATTCCTTTGTTTTAGTTACCTCTGTCAAATTACTACGTAGAAAATCATCATTTATCAACCTGTATGTTCACAACAAAAAAATATGTTACACCTACTGTGGGGAACTTCAGGTTTCTTTTCAACGAAGGAAGGAAATCACCTTGTGAATTAATGTAACTTTGTGAGTTCATGTTCTGGAAGATGTATTTGAGTTCGGATCCATTTTAGTGTCCCTCTGGGTCATTTTACCTGGATGTGCGAATATTGTAAGTGTAATAAAGCGTTTACCTGCTGCCTATTCGTCGGCCAGGACACTCTTGATAACGAGATGTGCTCATCTCAAGAGGAACTCCTGGTCAAATAATTTTTAGATAGAGATACAATGAATTGTGCAACATGTTATTTGTTTCAATGCATGGTACTTTTTTTTTTTTTTAAAGAACCAACCAGACAAGCACTTAACCAAATGCAGCCCATATATAAACGAGACATCCAGCACTGATCATGACATTGTATTTTCCCTTGTATGAGACAAAACACCCTTTTTTAAAGTCCAAATGAACAGATTTATCCCATAACACTTCCTGATTTAGGAGAAGTGTTATTTTAAGAGCAGTCAGCCAGCTCTTGTTTTAAAGCCAAACATAATGTGACTCATCTGTTGGCTTTAAAAAAAAAGCCTACCTAAATCTTTGGTGAAAAGGGCAAATGTAAATCACGACCACCGCAGAGGTCAAAGGGGCATACGTTTCAGAGGGTAGTAAACACACACTCAGAATCTACAGGGCAATGGAACTGATGTACAGTACTATAGCCAGTTGTTTAAAGATATGGGAGGATTGATTCATATGACCAGTAAATGGTATATTTTCACTAGTATGACATACCATATCGTATAGGCCCTATGGACTATTAATTCGATCCGAATGGCATATCCCAACCATGACATCATGTTTTATCGATTGACGCCGACTTGCCTGTCACAATAATATTGCAATGTTGAGCCAATACTAGGGATGCAAATAAATTCAATATCAACATGCCTGAGTCAGACAAACAAATATACCTTACTAATAATAAGAAAAAACAAACAGGAAATAAACACCAACCACGGGCTTAATCCGGGTTTGGGACATTTGCACACTATCGTTCTGCAAATTCAAATAGATTTTATAAAAATCTTCTCACAGAATTTGTTATTTTAAAAGACACTGGGGGCCTATACAAAAACTCCACTCCACTCCAATCATTTTAATTATACAGTGCCTTCGGAAAGTATTCAGGCCCCTTGACTTTTTCCACATTTTGTTACTTTACAGACTTATTCTAAAATGATTTAAATAAAACAATTTCCTCATCAATCTACACCCAATACCCCATAATGACAAGGTGAAAACAGATTTTTAGAAACTTTTGCAGATTCATTAAAAACAGAAATACCTTATTTACATAAGAACTCAGACCTTTTGCTACGAAACTCGAAAATGAGCTCCGGTGTATCCTGTTTCCATTGATCATCCTTGAGATGTTTCTACAACCTGATTGGAGTCCACCTGTGGTAAATTCAACTGATTGGACATGATTTGGAAAGGCACACACCTGTCTATATAAGGTCCCACAGTCGACAGTGCATGTCAGAGCAAAAACCAAGCCACGAGGTCGAAGGAATTGTCCGTAGAGCTCCAAGACAGGATTGTGTCGAGGCACTGATCTGGGGAAGGGTACCAAAACATTTCTGCAGCAATGAAGGTCCCCAAGAACACAGTGGCCTGCATCGTTCTTAAATGGAAGAAGTTTGGAACCACCAAGACTCTTCCTAGAGCTGGCCACCCGGCCAAACTGAGCAATCAGGGGAGAAGGGCCTTGGTCAGGGAGGTGACCAAGAACCCGATGGTCACTTTGACAGAGCTCTAGAGTTCCTCTGTGGAGATGAGAGAACCTTCCAGAAGGACCAACCATCTCTGCAGCATGCCACCAATTAGGCCTTTATGGTAGAGTGGCCAGACGGAAGCCACTCTTCAGCAAAAGGCACATGACAGACCACTTGGAGTTTGCCAAAAGGCAACTAAAGACTCTCAGACCAAGAGAAACAAGATTCACTGGTTCTGATCAAACCAAGATTGTACTCTTTGGCCTGAACGCCAAGCGTCACGTCTGGAGGAAACCTGGCACCATCCCTACGGTAAAGCATAGTGGTGGCAGCATCATGCTGTGGGGATGTTTTTCAGTGGCAGGGACTGGGAGACTAGTCAGGATAGAGGCAAAGATGAATGGAGCAAAGTACAGAGAGATCCTTGATGTAAACCTGCTCCAGAGTGCTCAGGACCTCAGACTGGGGCGAAGGTTCCCCTTCCAACAGGACAACGACCCTAAGCACACAGCCAAGACAACACACTAGTGGCTTCGGCACAAGTCTCTGAATGTCCTTGAGTGGCCCAGCCAGAGCCCGGACTTGTACCCGATCGAACATCTCTGGAGAGACCCGAAAATAGCTGTATAGCAACGCTCCCCATCCAACCTGACAGAGCTTGAAACGATCTGTACAGAAGAATGGGAGAATCTCCCCAAATACCAGTGTGCCAATCTTGTAGTGTCATAACCAAGAAGACTCAAGAATGTAATCACTGCCAAAGGGGCTTAAAAAAAGTACTGAGTAAAGGGTCTGAATACTTATGTAAATGTAATATTTTATTTCTACAAACCAGTTATTCTTTTGTCATTATGGGGTATTGTGTGTAGATATGAGGGAAAAAAACTTTCATAAATTTTATAATAAGGCTGTAATCTAACAAAATGTGGAAAAAGTCAAGGGGTCTGAATACTTTCCAAAGGCACTGCAGTTGTAGATAAAATGATAAAGTGCCTAAGAATCCTGTCAAGTGTAATTTTATAAGATTTTTTATAGATCAAATTCACAATAATGTTCTGCTGTTTTATTTCAAATATTTGTCCATGCAATTTATAAAATGTCCATGAGTTTTTGCTTAATACCTTATTTTAACAAGTCTCTAGCCCTCACCATACTTTAGGATGACAAATATTCCCAAACACTCCTACCCAATTCATATTTGCTTTCGGTAATGGTACATTACTATTTAATGCTTTATGCTAAAAGACTCTCTTCAATATGGTGTCTGATTTATTAAAACAATTATGTTCGAATTTAATGTTTGAAATAGCTCATTTTTATTTTAAGGAATCTATATAAGTTTTGTTAAGATATATGCTTGTCAAAGATTTGAACAAGGCTAGATGGGCCCAAGTCTAGTTTAACATCTTTCAAGAAAGTGGAAATTCAAAAGGAGAAAATCATTTAGTAGAGGGCTAGGGAATAAATGGGGGCAAAATAAAGTATGTGTACAATATGAAAGTAAGACTCGCATGGAGAAGCAAAACATTCCAACATCCCAACCAACCTCACTTCAACATAAAGCCTCTCAATGCAGAAACTGAAGTTGAGAGATGCAAAATGTGCTCTCTATAAAGAATAATATTGCATACAACATCAGTTACTTTGTACTTCTGTTAAAATCTAAAACCTGACAAAGGCACTTGGGAACATAATAAAGTATTGTTTACCAAGCTATCTGCTATACTTTGTCCTAATAGACAATATACTTTATGTGGAAACATATAATGGGCGTCTTAGGACAAAGAGTACGTACAGTACATACAATATAAAAGAGGTGCCTTTTCAATATGGATGCATTACTTACACTACCGTTGAAAAGTTCGGGATCACTTAGAAATGTCCTTGTTTTTGAAAGAAAAGCACATTTTTTTGTCCATTAAAATAACATTAAATTGATCAGAAATACAGTGTAGACATTGTTAATGTTGTAAATGACTATTGTAGCTGGAAATGGCAGATTTTTTAATGGAATATCTACATAGAGTGGTTCCTCCATTAAAAGCTGCGTCATATTGTGGAACACCTTGCGTGCTGCCGCAGCATTCTGTGGCACGTCATTAAATTTTTTCTGTTACTGCAAGTTATTGCTCGTTTGACCACCAGAGGGCATCTTTGAGAAGCATTTGATAGTATTACGTATTTGCATTACCAGAGAATTTAAATTATTTTTGTAATAACAAAGTACGCTGCTCAAAAAAATAAAGGGAACACTAAAATAACACATCCTAGATCTGAATGAATGAAATATTCTTATTAACTACTTTTTTCTTTACATAGTTGAATGTGCTGACAACAAAATCACACAACAATTATCAATGGAAATCAAATTTATCAAAACATGGAGGTCTGGATTTGGAGTCACACTCAAAATTAAAGTGGAAAACCACACTACAGGCTGATCCAACTTTGATGTAATGTCCTTAAAACAAGTCAAAATGAGGCTCAGTAGTGTGTGTGGCAGCCACGTGCCTGTATGATCTCCCTACAACGCCTGGGCATGCTCCTGATGAGGTGGCAGATGGTCTCCTGAGGGATCTCTTCCCAGACCTGGACTAAAGCATCCGCCAACTCCTGGACAGTCTGTGGTGCAACGTGGCGTTGGTGGATGGAGCGAGACATGATGTCCCAGATGTGCTCAATTGGATTCAGGTCTGGGGAACGGGCGGGCCAGTCCATAGCATCAATGCCTTCCTCTTGCAGGAACTGCTGACACACTCCAGCCACATGAGGTCTAGCATTGTCTTGCATTAGGAGGAACCCAGGGCCAACCGCACCAGCATATGGTCTCACAAGGGGTCTCATCTCGGTACCTAATGGCAGTCAGGCTACCTCTGGCAAGCACATGGAGGGCTGTGCGGCCCCCAAAGAAATGCCACCCCACACCATGACTGACCCACCGCCAAATCGGTCATGCTGGAGGATATTGCAGACAGCAGAACGTTCTCCACGGCGTCTCCAGACTCTGTCACGTCTGTCACGTGCTCAGTGTGAACCTGCTTTCATCTGTGAAGAGCACAGGGCGCCAGTGGCGAATTTGCCAATCTTGGTGTTCTCTGGCAAATGCCAAACGTCCTGCACGGTGTTGGGCTGTAAGCACAACCCCCACCTGTGGACGTCGGGCCCTCATACCACCCTCATGGAGTCTGTTTCTGACCGTTTGAACACATGCACATTTGTGGCCTGCTGGAGGTCATTTTGCAGGGCTCTGGCAGTGCTCCACCTGCTCCTCCTTGCACAAAGGCGGAGGTAGCGGTCCTACTGCTGGGTTGTTGCCCTCCTACGGCCTCCTCCACGTCTCCTGATGTATTGGCCTGTCTCCTGGTAGCGCCTCCCTGCTCTGGACACTACGCTGACAGACACAGCAAAACCTTCTTACCTTCTCGCATTGATGTGCCATCCTGGATGAGCTGCACTACCTGAGCCACTTGTGTGGGTTGTAGACTCCGTCTCATGCTACCACTAGAGTGAAAGCACCGCCAGCATTCAAAAGTGAGCAAAACATCAGCCAGGAAGCATATGACCTGAGAAGTGGTCTGTGGTCACCACCTGCAGAACAACTCCTTTATTGGCGGTGTCTTGCTAATTGCCTATAATTTGCACCTTTTGTCTATTCCATTTGCACAACAGCATGTGAAATTTATTGTCAATCAGTGTTGCTTCCTAAGTGGACAGTTTGATTTCACAGAAGTGTGATTGACTTGGAGTTACATTGTGTTGTTTAAGTGTTCCCTTTATTTTTTTGAGCAGTGTATATGGGGTTGATTTTACAATCTACAATACATACTGTAGTTAACATGGGAAAGTGCCTAATTCCTTACATAATGGAGAGCAGGTCATGTCTGTACTACAGAATGCGGGGCACGCGGGATTTGATTAATATAATGGTGTTTCTATTCCATGAAAAACAAAAAACCCTCTGAGTTTCTGTTAGGATGGAATGGAAAATATGGGGCTTTACAACATGATGTCCGGCAGTACAGTACTGGGCTTTTTAGCTAAAGAATCCCTGTGTTGTGCTTGTCTCAGAGCAGCAGAAACAGCGCTAAAATAGTTCAATATGCTCTTTAAATAAATAAGACCTACACCATTTTTAACAGTATATCTAAAAATAAAAAATAAACTATGATGTGACTCTCCATGTAAACGGCTTTCGTTGGTGGAAGGAGAGGAGGACCAAAATGCAGCGTGGTACGTATCCATAATTGAATTTAATCGAGAATGAATACAAAATACAAAAAGAACAAGAGAATAAATGAAAACCGAAACAGTCCCGTATGGTACTAACACAGGAAACAATCACCCACAAAACACAATAGAAAACAGGCTACCTAAATCTGTCTCCCAATCAGAGACAACGACTGACACCTGCCTCTGACTGAGAACCATACTAGGCCAAACACATAGAAATAGAAATACAGAACAAAGCATAGAAAAACAAAGAATGCCCACCAACTCACGCCCTGACCAAACTAAAATAAAGACATAAAAAAGGAACTAAGGTCAGAACGTGACACTCCATCAATAATTACATTTAGAGGATTGGAGGACTCTATGTTAAAATCTGAGGGGCATTTTCCATACATTTAGGCGATTGGAGGACTCTATATTAATATCTAAAGGAGCATTTTCCGTGAGAATATCTGAGAATATCTAATACAATTCTAAATTAATAATAATAATCGCTTTGTTTAAAAAGTAACAATATTTTGGAGATTTCGTTTTCATTTAACCTAGAGTTAGTGAGAAAAGGGCAATTCTTGAACATGGGGTGAGACATTCTCACTCATTTGTAAATAAAGCCAGTTATTCAGAATTGTTTATTTCTCGATTATTTAACAGACATCACTTGCTTATATTCAGTCATCACATATCTTAAGAATATCATGGAATATTTGAACATTTTCGTTTCTCCATGCTTGTCTCAGGGCAGCGCAAAACGGTGCTGAAATAGATGGCCACAGCGGCTATGTATTCTGTGCCCATTCATGGTATCTCTCTTCGGTTACACATCCTTGGAATAGCAGAACAGCATAATGGTCCGGGCGGCCCTTGCTGTGCCTGGTGAGCAGTTGCTCAAGTGTTCTTGTCAGAAGAGGAATGAAAATGTCAGGGTGACATTCTGCCTGTTGAATGGCAGAATGTGCCTGGCATGGATTGTGACTCACTCCATCTCGTTCCTTTTCAACGCGTGAGTGAGTCAATGACTATTCAAGCCATTGACTCACTGATGAGTGAGTCGATCGGCAAAGGCAATCTGTAATCTGCGGGCATCACTGCTCGTAAAGTAATGTTGTATATATATGTCATGTTTTGTCATTGATCATCATGTCTTGTCCCTGTGCTTCCCTTCTATTCGTTTCCCTCTGCTGGTCTTATTTGGTTCTTTCCCTCTTTCTATCCCTCTCTCTCCCCCTCCCTCTCTCCCTCTCTCGCTCTCACTCTCTTTCGTTCCGTCCCTGCTCCCAGCTGTTCCTCATTCTCCTAACTACCTCATTTACTCTTTCACACCTGTCCCCTATTTTGCCCTCTGATTAGAGTCCCTATTTCTCCCTCTGTTTTCCGCTTCTGTCCTTGTCGGATCCTTGTTTGATGTGTGCTGTTCTGTGTCCTTGTTCCGCCCTGTCGTGTTTTTGCCTTCTTCAGATGCTGCGTGTGAGCAGGTGTCACCTAAGATATATCCAGGAGTATCGTTTTTGTTTAAGACTGGAATAAAGACTCTGTTTTTGTTAAGTCACTTTTGGGTCCTCATTCACCAGCATAACAATATATATATATATATATATATATATATATATATATATATATTTGTAATTCTCAGAACATTAACCATGTGTGTTCACTTGTTTTGTACTGTTCTCTAGTTTCGACCCAATGATTCGTCTGACAAATAAAGAACTTTGCATCCTGCAGGCCCAAGCATGGCCTGGCGAGACATTCAATAACGTCATCTTCACAGACAAATCAACCGTGGCCGTACAACCGTGGCCGCTGTACTTCCGGCGCCGACAGAGATGGCCGCCTCGCTTCGCGTTCCTAGGAAACTATGCAGTATTTTGTTTTTTTATGTGTTATTCCTTACATTGGTACCCCAGGTAATCTTAGGTTTCATTACATACAGTCGGGAGGAACTACTGAATATAAGAGCAACGTCAACTCACCATCGTTACAACCAGGAATATGACTCTCCCGAAGCGGATCCTTCTGGTCAGGCTTCGGAGACGGGCACATCGCGCTCCACTCCCTAGCATACTACTCGCCAATGTCCAGTCTCTTGACAACAAGGTTGATGAAATCCGAGCAAGGGTAACATTCCAGAGAGACATCAGAGATTGTAACGTTCTTTGCTTCACGGAAACATGGCTCACTCGAGAGACGCTAACGGAGTCGGTGCAGCCAGCTGGTTTCTTCACGCATCGCGCCGACAGAAACAAACATCTTTCTGGTAAGAAGGGGGGCGGGGGTGTATGCCTTATGATTAACGAGACGTGGTGTGATCATAACAACATACAGGAACTCAAGTCCTTCTGTTCACCTGATTTAGAATTCCTCACAATCAAATGTCGACCGCATTATCTACCAAGGGAATTCTCTTCGATTATAATCACAGCCGTATATATTCCCCCACAAGCAGACACATCGATTGCCCTGAACAAACTTTATCTGACTTTATGTAAACTGGAAACCACACACCCTGAGGCTGCATTCATCATAGCTGGGGATTTTAACAAGGCTAATCTGAAAACAAAACTCCCTAAATTCTATCAGCATATCGATTGTGCTACCAGGGCTGGTAAAACCTTGGATCATTGTTATACTAACTTCCGTGACGCATATAAGGCCCTCCCCCGCCCTCCTTTCGGAAAAGCTGACCACGACTCCATTTTGTTGCTTCCAGCCTACAAACAGAAACTAAAACAGCAAGCTCCCGCGCTCAGGTCTGTTCAACGCTGGTCCGACCAATCTGATTCCACGCTTCAAGACTGCTTTGATCACGTGGATTGGGATATGTTCCACATTGCGTCCAACAACAACATTGACGAATACGCTGATTCGGTGAGCGAGTTCATTAGAAAGTGCATTGACGATGTCGTACCCACAGCAACGATTAAAACATTCCCAAACCAGAAACCGTGGACAGTGCCACTGACACGGCCCGCTACCAAAACCTGCGAGCTCTCCTTCACTGCAGCCGAGGTGAGTAAAACATTTAAACGTGTTAACCCTCGCAAGGCTGCAGGCCCAGACGGCATTCCCAGCCACGTCCTCAGAGCATGCGCAGACCAGCTGGCTGGTGTGTTTAAAACTTCTTATGGCTGCAAGGCAAAGTGTTGAGTAGCCAGTGAAATCGTGCCCATTTCAAACGGCCTCCTACTCAATTCTTGCTCGTACAATATGGATATTATTATTAATATTGGATAGAAAACACTCTCTAGTTTCTAAAATGGTTTGAATTATTTCTCTGAGTGAAACAGAAATCCTTCTGCAGCACTTTTCCTGACCATGAAGTGAAATGTCAGAAGTCTATCCTCTGTTCAACCTCATGCCTATACATGGGCGTGTGACGTAGGAGTCTACAAACACTTCCTACGCCTTCCCCTGGCTGTCTAGATGCGGTGAGAGAAGAAATTTCGTGTCTACCTTGGTCTGAGGTGGAATAAAATATATATTTTTGACGTGACCGTCCATATCCTGTTTCTGGAGCGTGTGAAAGAGGACATGGAAATGGCTTCTGTTTAGCTGTGGTTATGAAAGACGAACATCTCTGTCTTAGATTTGATTTGATACATGTCACCATATCATCGTAACGTATGTTTTTTCAATATAGTTTAATCAGATTATTGAAACTTTTTCGGGAGTTTTGCCGTGTTCCGTTTTCTAATTTTGTTGACTTTGGAGTAATCCGTGTCACTTGGCAAGCGCCAATGCTAAGTGAAGAGGGAAATTTGCCATTCTGAATCCAAACAACGACTCATCTGGACAGAGGACACCTTGTTCAACATTCTGATGAAAGATCAGCAAAAGTAAGAGCCAATTTATGATGTTATTTCATATATCTGTCGTGCATGTTGACTGGTCGTGGGCTCCCAAGTTTTCTTGCTATTGCTGCTATGCTAATATCACGCTACATTTTGTTTGCGCTGTAAAACATTTAATAAATCGGAAATATTGTCTAGAATCACAAGATGCCTGTCTTTCAATTGCTGTACACTATGTATTTTTCAGAAATGTTTTATGATGAGTAATTAGGTATTTGACGTTGGTGTCTGTAAATATTATGGCTGCTTTCGGTGCAATTTCTGATTGTAGCTGAAATGTAAACTATGAATTATATCTGAAATATGCAATTTCTTTGAAAAAAACATATGCTATACAATAAATATGTTATCAGATTGTCATCTGATGAGGTTGTTTCTTGGTTAGTGGCTATTTTTATCTTTATTTGGCCGAATTTGTGATAGCTACTGATGGAGTCATAAACTGATGGAGTAAGAATATTGGTGTCTTTTGCTAACGTGATTAGCTAATAGATTTACATATTGTGTCTTCCCTGTAAAACATTTTAAAAATCGGACATGTTGGCTTGATTCACAAGATGTGCACCTTTCATCTGGTGTCTTGGACTTGTTAATGTGTGAAAGTTAAATATTTTAAAAAATATATATTTTGAATTTCACGCCCTGCACTTTGAGCTGGATGTTGTCATAAGTGTACCGGTGTCGGGCTGCCCCCCTAACAGGTTAAGGACATATTCAATCAATCCTTATCCCAGTCTGCTGTTCCCACATGCTTCAAGAGGGCCACCATTGTTCCTGTTCCCAAGAAAGCTAAGGTAACTGAGCTAAACGACTACCGCCCCGTAGCACTCACTTCCGTCATCATGAAGTGCTTTGAGAGACTAGTCAAGGACCATATCACCTCCACCCTACCTGACACCCTAGACCCACTCCAATTTGCTTACCGATCCAATAGGTCCACAGACGACGCAATCGCAACCACACTGCACACTACCCTAACCCATCTGGACAAGAGGAATACCTATGTGAGAATGCTGTTCATCGATTACAGCTCAGCATTTAACACCATAGTACCCTCCAAACTCGTCATCAAGCTCGAGACCCTGGGTCTCGACCCCGCCCTGTACAACTGGGTCCTGGACTTCCTGACGGGCCGCCCCCAGGTGGTGAGGGTAGGTAACAACATCTCCACCCCGCTGATCCTCAACACTGGGGCCCCACAAGGGTGCATTCTGAGCCCTCTCCTGTACTCCCTGTTCACCCACGACTGCGTGGCCATGCACGCCTCCAACTCAATCATCAAGTTTGCGGACGACACTACAGTGGTAGGCTTGATTACCAACAACGACGAGACGGCCTACAGGGAGGAGGTGAGGGCCCTCGGAGTGTGGTGTCAGGAAAATGAAGGTGGAAAGTTTTAAGTTCATCGGTGTACACGTCACGGACAAACTGAATTGGTCCACCCACACAGACAGCGTTGTGAAGAAGGCGCAGCAGCGCCTCTTCAACCTCAGGAGGCTGAAGAAATTCGGCTTGTCACCAAAAGCACTCACGAACTTCTACAGAGGCACAATCGAGAGCATCCTGTCGGGCTGTATCACCGCCTGGTACGGCAACTGCTCCGCCCACAACTGTAAGGCTCTCCAGAGGGTAGTGAGATCTGCACAACGCATCACCGGGGGCAAACTACCTGCCCTCCAGGACACCTACACCACCCGATGTCACAGGAAGGCCATAAAGATCATCAAGGACAACAACCACTAAAGCCACTGCCTGTTCACCCCACTATCATCCAGAAGGCGAGGTCAGTACAGGTGCATCAAAGCAGGGACCGAGAGACTGAAAAACAGCTTCTATCTCAAAGCCATTAAACAGCCTCAACTGACTCAACTCCAGCCACTTTAATAATGGGAATTGATGGAAATTATGTAAAAATGTATCACTAGCCACTTTAAACAATGCCACTTAATATAATGTTTACATACCCTACATTACTCATCTCATATGTATATGTATATACTGTACTCTATATCATCTACTGCATCTTGCCATCTTTATGTAATACATGTATCACTAGCCACTTTAAACTATGCCACTTTATGTTTACATACCCTACATTACTCATCTCATATCTATATACTGTACTCTATACCATCTACTGCATCTTGCCTATGCCGTTCTGTACCATCACTCATTCATATATCTTTATGTACATATTCTTTATCCCTTTACGCTTGTGTGTATAAGGTAGTAGTTGTGGAATTGTTAGGTTAGATTACTTGTTGGTTATTACTGCATTGTCGGAACTAGAAGCACAAGCATTTCGCTACACTCGCATTAACATCTGCTAACAATGTGTATGTGACAAATAACAGAAAAAAAGGAAGAATATCAAGAAGATTAACAAAAGCATAAAGATGTTGATGAAGAAATGCTGTTTTGAGTTAGAAATGTAACACTTTAGAGTACATAAGCATCGAATACATTGCAAGTTGAGGGATTTTCACAACAGTAGCCGGGCTATAAAAAGTATATTGTCCTGCTAATAGGAATCATTTGCATGATGGGCTACATTCTTTATTGTAACCACAATGTCATACATCATTTGTTTCTACCTTTCCAATTACTTTTAGAGTTTGGGATTTACAAATGTGCGCTTTTAATTATTAGTTACATTGTTTTAGTTCAAACGTGCAGACATTTTTTCTTTAAATGATTGTTTTATGTAGGATGCTACATTTTTGACCAGTTGCAATTGTAAGTAGGCCTAATAAAAAAAAATCTACCTCTATTATGCTGTTAAGCCTCATAACCTACCTCAGCCAGTTAGGTTATTTTATATAGGTCTAGGCTCCGAAGAAAGACTCCAATTAAGCCCTCTTGTTGTTTGTAAAGTCAAATTCAAAAGGCACTTGCACATCTGAGCTGTCTTTTTTGCAGGTGCATGGCAACAGCCGGATAGGACGAGGGAAAAGAGGAAGGAACCCGCACACTGCTCTTGATCGTATCACTGATCTTTAATAAGCCTTATGTATCGACCTCACGTCCTTCGTCAGAGCTTTTGTGAGTGTTTTAAATTAGCACCCTTATGTAGACCTAGCCACACCCACATCCGTTCCAAGCATCGAAAGGGGTTGGAGGCGAAGGAAAACAAATAAGTGCTACCAAATATAACAATATACATTTCATAAATATTTAAATAAAGTGTGTACATAAAACGTATTAAACATGTCTGTAAAACCACAATGAGGACATCGACCTACCAAGCAAGTTTTCATAAATCATTGGGTACAATGTAAGAAAAACATCGGCGTAATCTGAAATAGGGGCATAATTCATGTTCAAATTTACAACATAACATACATAGGCATTTCATAATTAAGACCTTTAGAAAATAATGTCTGCAGGGGGAAAATCTAAAAACATTCTGGATGATTTTCTTTTGTTGCTGTCAGTTGGCATGGACCAATTTATCGCGTAAATAAAACATGCCAGTGTTTCTTGACCGCATCTCCCACTTTTCACGAGTTAAAAGTATATGTAGTTGTGAACATTACAGAGTGTTCTTATGTTTAGCGGGTCTTTTTTGTAGCAGTTCATATCTTGTTTTCCCCAATGCCAAATTAAGAGCTTCATCCACACATTGTGGAGAATGGCCTCTTCTTAGAAACCTAATGCGCCTCTCTGCTGCTTTTTCCAGATAGTCCTGAAAATGATTTGTTGCAAGTTGGGGAGGAGGGGGTTTCACACCTAGCTCAAGTTGGGGAGGGGAGGGAGGGGGGTTCACACCTAGCTTAGCTATTAGACAATTCTTTAGTAAAGGTTGAATAGTCTATTGTTCAGCTAATAGCCCATCCTGCTACGCTTGTGAAAAACGAATAATAATACTTTTTCCCCTTTCTACGTTAAAGATTGCAATTGATAAAGTGTTTTTAGCCACAATCGGCCTCAACCCCAATTAATACATATGGGCACAGTCGATAGTGTGCTGGACTTCGGGCTAGAATGTTGAGGGTTCGAAACCTGTTCCCTGCTTGCTATAATGAATGAGTTTGATACACCTGGTATTGGATGTGGCTGAAAAAAATCTTGCTAAATAGCGATTTTCGTAAATTAACTTTATGACAAAAACATATGCACAATCGTTTGTCTCTACATTAACTAACATATTCCTCTCAATTGTAAATTTTCTGCTTGACTCGTTATGGCGTTATAACTACATACATTTGCTTCCCGTAATGTTTTGTCAGCCATCTTTGCTGAAGTCACCAGGGACAGGTGGCCCGCGTCAAATTTGTCATTGGAATCACACAATATGATTGGTCATATAAAAACCTTGGGACCCAAATGCAAAATGAGTGCTCTACCTCCCCCTTGTGGTGGTCTGGAGCAATGAAGCCGTGACGCTGGGTACCTCTAAGTCCCGTGGTGTAAGCTCGCAACTTTTAAAGGAGGAACCACTGTTGGCGTACAGAGACCCATTATCAGCAACCATCACTCCTGTGTTCCAATGGCACGTTGTGTTAGCTAATCCAAGTTTATCATTTTAAAAGGCTGATTGACCATTAGAAAAACCTTTTGCAATTATGTTAGCACAGCTAAAAACTGTAGTTCTGGTTAAAGAAGCAATAAAACTGGCCTTCTTTAAGACTAGTTTAGCATCTGGAGCATCAGCAATTGTGGTTTCGATTACAGGTGTCACGTTCCTGACCTGTTTTCCTTTGTTATGTATTTGTTTTAGTTGGTCAGGGCGTGAGTTGGGTGGGTTGGTCTAGGTTTGTTTTTCTATGTTGGGATTTTGTGTTTGGCCTGGTATGATTCTCAATCAGAGACAGGTGTGTATCGTTTGTCCCTGATTGAGAGTCATACTAAGGCAGCCAGGGTTTCACTGGTGTTTTGTGGGTGTTTGTTTCCTGTGTCAGTGTTTGGGCCACACAGGACTGTTTTCAGGTTAGTCACGTTTGTAGAGTTTGGTAATTTGTAGTGTTTGTTGTTTGTTCATTAAAACATGAATACCTACTACTCCGCATCTTGGTCCGATCCATGCTCCTCCTCGTCTGAGGAGGAGAACGACTACGACAACCTTAATAACAGGCTCAAAATGGCTAGAAACAAAGACCTTTCTTCTGAGAAACAAACGCCTCACAAGTCCTCAATTGGCAGCTTCATTAAATAGTACCCGTCTCAACATCAACATTAAAGAGGCGACTCCGGGATGCTGGTCTTCTAGGCAGAGTTGCAAAGAAAAACAATGTCTACACTGTATTTCTGATCATTTTTATGTCATTTTAATGGACAGAAAATTAGCTTTTCTTTAAAAAAACAAGGACATTTCTGAGTGAACCCAAACTTTTGAATGGTAGTGTATATGCATTACTAGTGCAATATTCTACAAGCATTAGATGCTATATGCTTTGTACTTTGTATAAGTGTGTGGCCATGTTGAAATGTGAGTTTTGCAGGCAACCTCTCCAGGAACAACTGCAATATTTGTAGTTATAAAGCACTCAATTGAGGAGAAACACCTAGACCATATTATATCATAATATTTCCCAAATATTGATATAGTAGAAATATAGTATATTATGAGCAAATTCATTTAAAAAAAACTACTTTAAAATGGAAAAGTTATTTAGAAAAAAAACAAATAGATGCCCTGGTTGCATTACATACATGTGCCCCTTTTTTCAATCGTTATAATAATTATGTTTCTGATTTATTGATTATCGTTCTTTAGTTAAATGGTCACTAATAATGGACAAGTTTGTCTATTTTGCTCTTAGAAAGGAAAATGCTTGTATCTAGGGTTGCAACAATCTGGTAACTTTCCACCAATTCTCAAGTTTTCCACAAATCCAGGTTGGAGGATTCCCATATTAGCTGCATATTCCCTTCTGAATCCAGGAATATCCAATCTGGGACTTCTGGAAAACCTGGGAATTTTGTGGAAAGTTTCACGAATTTTGCAACCCTAACAGAAGCTAAGTGGCATCATATCATGTGTACAAGCCGTGCCTGGTAAAGCCTGGTCAAGCTGGGTAACTTCCTCCATGGTATCACGTGCCCAGATCAGCCAGTCTTTGGCTGCCCTGGCTGGCCTGGGCCTAGGGATGGGGTCAGGGTGCTGCTCATACCTAGGTGTGCAGGCGAATGAATACGGAGGCACATGCAAATGCGTTCTAGCTTCCGTCCAATCGCCGGAAGGGGTCCCAGTTGGGGGTCAACACCAAACCAAAGGGACGGATCTGGGACAGATCTGACACCCTACCGGATAGTCAGTGAAATGCACTGCTACTGACTTTCATTTATTAACACAATTGGACTTTGACTTAATTTTGAAAACAATCAATGTTACCAATGTCATTTTTTTGTAAAATTAAGGTAACTTGGAGGAAAGAAAGAACAAAGATAGTGCAGCTTACAAGTCATGCATCGCGATGGCAGACGGACACAGTGCTGTGACGGAGGGCAAACACGATAAAAACAGATAGATACACATGACACGGCACAGGCAGGGGCATGACAGGGCACCAACCCAACACAGTGCAGTATCAACAGCAAGGTGTGGTCATGGTCTTACCGATGCGGTCCAGGCGGTCGATGGCTACAGTCTCGAAGGCGCGGCGCATCATGGGGTACTCCTCCAACACCACGTTGAAGTGGTCCACAGAGAGGGAGAAGAGACGGCAGTAGGTGTCGGCGCGAACGCTCGCCGTGCGTCTCCCCTTCGTCAGCAGACAGATCTCTGTCGAGAAAATACAATGTGCACAATAAGACAATAAGCTCAATTCTTACTTTTTGATGTCACTGAAATAATGCACTGTTTCTGTTTGCTCATGAAAGAAAGATAGATACCCACACTTTCGAACACTCCTGCAGTTTTATTGTGCAAGAAGACCTTGGGTCTGTCTGTAGGTACCTTATCTTTCTTTCATTACTACTGGATGTGTGTACACTACTTATAAACTCTTTCTGTTTGGTGTCTATGCTGACTATGGCTTCATGGCAAAAATGCGTTCCATTGTCAGTAATACCTTTGTTGTTAGAACTGGAGAGCTCTGATAGACACACATGGAGGGAGGAAGCAATGGACTGAGTAATTACAGCCATAACAAAGACCAGCTCTAACCTAATCTGGGGTGTGCAACCTCCAACATTGGACAAATTACCATATAAATGAAGAATGAGCCGTTTCCAAGGTACAGCTGGATCTGGTGGCATGATAACCTAATGTGCATGTAAATAAAGTGATGGCCGCTGCGTAGTAACTAGAGCTATGCAGAGTCAATTCATCATGTTGTCACTTTGAGCTAATGAGTCGGAAAAATCACTTTATGTACTGCTGGCTGCTGCCACTGCTGCTGTCTAGTGTTGAGTATGTACAGTACATAATGTATACTGTATAGACACAGTGGCCAGGATTAAAACAAAGACAGATTACAACCTGGTGAACTGTGATTGAACTTTGAAGATGATTTCGTCCTGAGCCGACATCCACAGCAATTGCAGCGATCATGATCTCGGTGATCATCAGGGCAACTGCCTTTTAAAAGTCTATCGCTGTGCACAGGTATAGTTCATCCTTGATGGATTCAATCCTGGCCTCATTGCTTGACTTGGACCGAAATAGGTGCTGGTATCCATTTGGGTGCCGTTTATATATAGGTGCAGGAACTCTGCAACACTTTCCAGCTTATATTCTATAAGAGGAAAAGGAGCTCAGCAGTAAAGAAATTTGAGGTGCTGGTTCTCAGCTCCGGTGAGCCTGGCCTGTATGTAGCGAGTGTAGTCCCAATACTTTTGCTTCATATCGAAGTGGTAGACAGAACTCTGCTGATGCCCTGGTCCCTATCCCAGACCTTCAGTACCTACCCAGATGACATGTACAATATGTTAGCCACTGGGACCTAATGTGCTAGACTTGCTTCCCTAATTCCTTGACCAATCACTCTGCCCTTGGACATGTTACCCATCAAATTTGACTGACGCTATTCTTGGATCTAATTCAGGAAAGGTAATTATCAACCCTGCTACTGTGGGGTCAGACCATCCAAACAGACCTATCAGAAAAGAGGGTCACTGGGAAAGTAAACCTTGCACATCTTGTCCCCAGGGGCTAGCTGATGTTAGCTGATGCTAGGGTTACTATTTATTGATCGTGTATTGACGAACACGTCCATATGGTGCAATATTTTCTTTTGAGCAGAACAGTGAGTCATATTTGCAGCGCAGTGAATGAAAAGGAGGTATGATTAATTAGAGGAAAATGCCCTTGACATTCACAGCCTAGATTTCCTCTGTGAAAAGCGTTAGCTGCTAGAGCTGCCTGCTGTATCCCGCAGGATATGGAAACAGCACGCTCAAGCTGCGAGTGTGAACAAGGTGTTAGTGCTCTTACAATGGAAAAATCTCCTCATAAGTGCAATCTATGTTGGCACAGAGAGACTCCATGGGGTGCAATAGGACAGGAGGCGGCCACACTAGATGCGTCTGAAATGCCACCCTGTTCCCTATGTAGTGCCTACAGGGTTCTTGTCAAAAGTAATGCACTGCATAGGAAATGCCATTTGGGACACAGCCAGAGCCAAACTGCCACACCGTCCCCCCTCTGTACCCATAACCCCTTCACTCTAATTACTTCCTTACCGTCCCAGTCCAATAGAGAAAGAGAGAGACAAAAAAGAATGAGCTAGCAATAAGACATTTACAGCAGCTAAGAGCAGATATAGAGTTGGTTGTATTTGGAGTTAATTGTATTATTTTACAGTTTGTGGCTGGCGGCCCAGAGGAAAGGAGAAAGGTTAGCTGTTAGCCGCCTGAGCGGGCGAGCAAAGAGAAGGTGTTTCTGTCACTCTCACGAATGAGTGGACAATCAGTTAGCTTATCTCTCCTGTCCTGTATCTCCTTCAGGGCAAACAGTGTGGGAACAGAGCCCAGCCATCCAGCCTTGTTGCAAAGTCATCTTGATGACAAGCGGATCTGGGTTCAAATAATATTCATAGTAGGAATGGGAATGACGTAGACTAGTCATCTGGACAACCATGCCTCGAAGTGTGAGGCTTAGGAGAGTGTGACTCGCCGGTTAGTACCGCTCCACATGATCTGACGTGTTTCTTCATCGCCCCTTCCTGTCACATGTCATCACCATTGACCCCTTGTAGAACCCTGGGTAATTTGCCATCACTTCATGTGTCATACATCTCATTTCCCCATGGACCCAAGAGCTGGGCTATGTTATTATTTTGATCATGTGGTTTAGCGGATGAGAAGTAGTGAGTCTTCTGACTAATGCTAATCCAGTATTTAATATGGTAATGATATTCAATATCCAGTGGCACTGGGTGCAGCTAGCCTAGCATTGCCGGTTATGGCCTGGTCCAATGGCCGCTACATTATGATGCTGATAGTGTGGTTCAGTGGAGGGGAAGTAAGGAGTTTCCTGACTGGACCAGCTGCTCCCAAGTTAGAGCTCATCTCTTACTGCCATACTCATGCAAAGACAAACAGACGAGGTAAAAATATCACTACCCACCAGATGGGCAGCTGGCCGGAAAAGGGGCCTGGTTTCAGCATAACATGGTAGAATGACTGGCCACACACACACACACACGAGCAGCACACACACACACACACACACACACACACACACACACACACACACACACACACACACACACACACACACACACACACACACACACACACACACACACACACACACACACACACACACACACACTTTGTGCATCAAAAGAAGTGGAAGCTTTGTTTCATTTCAATTATATTTCCCATCCATTTGGGGGCTTACAATGCCACCACCACACACATCAAGCTCAAACTAAACAGAGTTCACTGGTGACACCCCTGAAATTCCCTATATAGTGCATTACATTTGACCAGAGCCTTATGGGCCTTGGTCAAAATTAGTACACTATATGGCAAATAGGGTGTCATTTGGGACATTCCCAAAAACTGCAGAGCTGAAGCAGTACACTACAGTACAATCTCTAGATGGAGCTGCTAACTGCAACTTCGCTGTGACCCATTCCGATTACAGCCTTAATTTGCCCATGTCATAATACAGTTCAAGTCGGAAGTTTACATACACCTTAGCCAAATACATTTAAACTTAGTTTTTCACAATTCCTGACATTTAATCCTAGTAAAAATTCACCACTTTATTTTAAGAATGTGAAAAGAGAATGATTTCTCATCTTTTATTTCTTTCATCACAATCCCAGTGGGTCAGAAGTTTACATACACTCAATCAGAATTTGTTAGCATTGCCTTTAAATTGTTTAACTTGAGTCAAACATTTTGGGTAGCCTTCCAAAAGCTTTCCACAATAAGTTGGGTGAATTTTGGCCCATTCCTCCTGACAGAGCTCATGTAACCGATTCAGGTTTGTAGGCCTCCTTGCTCGCACACACTTTTTCAGTTCTGCCCACAAATTTTCTATAGGATTGAGGTCAGGGATTTGTGATGGCCACTCCAATACCTTGACTTTGTCAACCTGTTATGGCTGCACGCTGAATATTGAAAAAACTGGAAAATGTGTGCACATTTTCAAACGGCCTCCTAAGAAACTTTTTATTTTCCAATATGCATATATTTACTACTGTTGGATAGATAACAGTCTGTAGTTTCTAAAAAGGTTTGAATTGTTTCTCTAAGTCGAACAGAAATATTTTTACAGCCATTTTCCCAGCCGAATTGAGTTTCCCAAAATGCGATGTGTCTCTTTAAGACCTTCTCTATAAAAGGCCATTTGACTTAGGACCATAGGGACACGTCAGAGGCGTACCTCAGACTGTAATGCGGAAGTGAGAATTGAAAGGGGTCGAATATCTCGTCCCTGGACTGAATAACAGAACTTCTTGTGAGACATGCGCAGTTAAAATAAAAATCCGGGCGCGAAGGATAATTTGATCTCGGCTTCTGGAACAAGGTAGGTAACTTTGAATATGATGCCTGACTACGATATTATTTGCTACATGTCACAAAATCATCCTAAAGGTTGTTTTTTCAATATACTTTAATTATATTATTGCAATTTATTCTGGACTTTAGATGTGAAACGACGGAAGAATTTTTTGAAGAAACGCTTTCTGGCGCAGCAATGCTACCGTGCTAGCTAACCAAAGAGGGGAATCCTTCGTTCTGGAACCCAACTAAAGACTCTACTGGACATTGGACCCCGTTACAACATTCTGATGGAGTACCAAGAAAGATAAGACCCAATTTGGGATGCTTTTTCATATATATGTCGAACTGTTGAATGCTAACGCTGCTAACTATGCTAGGCTAGCGCTTGACTAGAATCAATGCTGCCTTATGCTAGCTTATGATGTTAGCTAATATAACGATATATTGTGTTTTCGCTGTAAAACACTTCAAAAATCGGAAATGTTGTCTGTATTCACAAGATATCTGTCTTTCATTAGTTATCCACCATATGTTTTTCTGAAATGTTTTATGAGGTGTAATTAGTAGCCGACGTTGGTGTATGTATTTTCTCTGGCTACTCCCGGCTGGATTCAGACTCTAGCTATGTGTTAGCATTTTTGGGTAGCATCAATGTAAAACAGATTTATAGCTAAAATATGCACTTTTTATGAACAAAACATAGATTTATTGTGTAACATGTTATATGACTGTCATCTGAGGTCGTTTTTTCTGGGCTCTTTAGGTTGGTTTTAGTTTATTTCGGTTGGTTGTGCATGCTACTTCAATCATAATTCATACTTCATAATCATAATTCATACGTGTCTGTCCACTTTTGTATTTGGTGGTGAGCTAACATAAATATATGTGGTGTTTTCTCTGTAAAACATTTAAAAAATCGGACATGTTGGCTGGATTGACAAGATGTTTATCTTTCAAATGCTGTATTGGACTTGTTAATGTGTAAAAGTTAAATATTTTTAAAAAATAGATTTTGAATTTCGCGCTCTGCAGCTGTTGTCATTTTCGGTCCGAGGTCGGGCTTGCACCCCAAACAGGTTAAGCCATTCTGGCACAACTTTGGAAGTATGCTTGGTATGTTGCTTCAATACATCCATATTCATATTCACCAGTCCCTCCTGCAGCAAAGCACCCCAACAACATGATGCTGCCACCCCCGTGCTTCATGGTTGGGATGGTGTTCTCGGCTTGCAAGCCTCCTCCTTTTTCCTCCAAACATAATGATGGTCATTATGGCCAAACAGTTCTATTTTCGTTTCATCAGACCAGAGGACATTTCTCCAAAAAGTACGATCTTTGACCCATGTGCAGTTGCAAACTGTAGTCTGGCTTTTTAATGGCGGATTTGGAGCAGTGGCTTCTTCCTTGCTGAGCGGACTTTCAGGTTATGTCAATAAAGGACTCATTTTACTGTGGAAATAGATATTTTTGTACACCAAAGTTCATTCATTTCTAGGAGACAGAACGTGTCTCCTTCCTGAGCGGTATGACGACTGCGTGGTCCCATAGTGTTTATACTTGCGTACTATTGTTTGTACAGAAGAACATGGTACCTTCAGGCGTTTGGAAATTCCTCCCAAGGATGAACCAGACTTGTGGAGGTCTACAATTTTCTTGGCTGATTTATTTAGATTTTCCAATTATGCCAAGCAAAGAGGCACTGAGTTTGAAGGTAGGCCTTGAAATACATCCACAGGTACACCTCAAATTCACTCAAATTATGTCAATTAGCCTATCAGAAGTTTCTAATGCTATGACTTAATTTTCTGGAATTTTCCAAGCTGTTTAAAGGCAAAGTCAATTTAGTGTATGTAAACTTCTGACCCACTTGAATTGTGATACAGTGAATTATAAGTGAAATAATCTGCCTGTAAACAATTGTTGGAAAAATTACTTGTGTCATGCACAAAGTAGATATCATAACCAGCTTGCAAAAACTATATTTTGTTAACAAGAAATTTGTGGAGTGGTTGAACAACTAGTTTTAATGACTCCAGCCTAAGTGTATGTAAACTTCCGACTTCAACTGTATGTCATAACAGCTGACATAACTTGCCATAATATGGTCATAAAACTGTTATGACATATGTGTTATTTTATGGCTGGTTATTACACCTACATAATAGTGTCAAACATTTATTCAAATTCGTTTTTTCCCTGCCAAGAAGTTTCCTTTCATTTGAAAGTTTATTTCTTAAATCATTTGTTTTGTTGTAATGAATTCTTTAGTCATGTTTTTTTCACAATTCTTTCATCACAGAAAATACACTTTATGACACTGTCATGAAGCATTATGACCATCCTCTGTCACTTTACTTAGACTAAGAAAATACACTTCAAGACACTGTCAAGAAGCATTATGACCATCAAAGTCATATATGCCAGACAGGCCTATCAGATACATGCCCATCTTGTCCTCCTCCTGAAATCTGCTCCTGCATTCATCCCAGTTATCAGCAACAGAGCATTGGGGTAGGTGTATGTCTGACATCAATGTGTGCGCAATTACAATGATAATTTAACAAGGTAAATTTCAAAAGATTTTATATATCATAAACATACTGTTAACACGTAGGCTATGGTGTAATGGAATGTGTTGTCTTGTGTGGTAGGCTTTGAGGGTTTTGATACTTATGTATATGTCACAACAGGTCTAAATAAGTGTCATGAAAGTGTTATGACCATATTATCATAGGTTATGACAAGTTATGTCAGTGGTTATGAAATATTATGACATGTTTATGAATGTGCCATAATTTGTTATAATGCTGGGTGTCAAGTAAAGTGTTACCGTTTATCTACAATAAAGAAAATGTACAAAACCTTCTTTAGCCTCCCCTGTGCTTACTACCAGTTGAGTAAAGGAACACAAAACATTGACTCAAAGGGAAGCGCCAAATGGTAAATATTGTTATGTCACTCAAAAATAAAATAGTTATAGTAATAGTAATAAAATAGTTAGCCTGCTTCTCTCTTTTTTGCACAACAAGGAGCCACCCCAGAACATTTGGCAATGTAAACAACTGCCTTTTAACCTGTTGGGGATGGGGGCGCTGTTTAGACTATTTATGCTAATGTGGCTAATTTTTTAAACGGCTTCCCACAAAATCCTTGATCGTACAATATGCATATTATTATTATTATTGGATAGAAAACAGTCTATAGTTTCTATAGGAGTTGAAATTTTGTCTCTAAGTGGAACAGAGCCCATTCTACAGCAATTTCCCTGACATGGAGTCAGATTTGAGAAACGTTGGCCACTTTTCTGAAGTCATTTAAACGGGCACTGTCGTTGCTATGACTATACGGACACTTCTTACGTCTTCCCCTGGATGCCTTTACGTGATGACGATTCCAACGGGCTCGATTGCTCGTTCACAGGCCCTACAAATGAAAAAAACCTTTAGCTAGCAAGTCTTTTCTTGCTGCGTAACGCGCGTGGAAGACACCGACCCTCTCCTGTTCCAAGCGTTAGTTTAGCCTGTTATATTTCTCCGGTCATCTTTTCACTCGTTATAGGAGTTACAAACATCACAAAGTAGTTAATTTAAAGCGTTTTATAGCAATTTATATCCGTTTAGTGCGATTTTGGGACATTTATTTTTGCAACGATGTGAAAAGTTGGGAACGCTTTTCAGTTCATCCCGAACGTAGTTGACATTTCCACATGGCAAGAGGACAGCTTTCCACCAAAAGACGATTTCTCCCAAGAAAGGATCCTTTGCCCAAGATACTGATGGAAGAACAGCTCAAGGTAGGACATTTTTATTATGATAAATCGTGTTTCTGTCGAAACATTTTAGTGGCTTAGGACGCCATGTTTTTTGACGTAGCTTCGCTTGGCGCAAACTGTATTGAAAAGTAAGGATAAATTAAAAAATGTAATAACGCAATTGTATTAAGAATTAAATTGTCTATCAATCCCTGTCCACCCTATATTTTTTAGTCACGTTTATGAGTATTTATGTATAAGAGTAGATCACTGTCTAAGTGGCGCAAGGACGTTTTCTTTACCAGCTTGTCTACATTTCACATTGTCTAACCATGATTTTGGTGGCTAAATATAAACATTTTCGATCAAACTGTATATGCATGTTGTAATGTGATGTTACAGGAGTGTCATCGGAAGAATTCTGAGAAGGTTAGTGAAAAAATTAATATCTTTTGGCGATGTTGACTTTTATCGCTCACTTTGGCTAGAATCAATGCTGGGCTGCTAATTGCTATGTGCTAAGCTAATATAACGATTTATTGTGTTTTCGCTGTAAGACACTTAGAAAATCTGAAATATTGTCTGTATTCACAGGATCTGTGTCTTTCGATTCGTGTATGCTGTGTATTTTTACGAAATGTTTGATGATTAGTAGTTAGGTAAACACGTTGCTCATTGTAATTATTCTAGTCCATTTGTGATGGTGGGTGCAATTGTAAACTATGCCATATACCTGAAATATGCACTTTTTTCTAACAAAACCTATCCCATACCATAAATATGTTATCAGACTGTCATCTAATGAGTTTTTTTGTTGGTTAGGGGCTATAAATATCTTAGTTTAGCCGAATTGGTGATGGCTACTGGTGTTGGTGGACAAATAAAAGATGGTGGATTATGCTAATGTGTTTTTAGGTAATAGATGTACATCTTTACATATTGTGTCTTCCCTGTAAAACATTTTAAAAATCGGAAATGTTGACTGGATTCATAAGATCTGTGTCTTTCATTAGCTGTATTGGACTTTAATGTGTGAAAGTTAAATATTTTAAAAAAATATTTTTTTTGAATTTCGCGGCACTGGTTTTTCAGTGGGGGGGGGGGGGGGTGTGCCGCTAGCGCCACGCTGATCCTAGACAGGTTAAATGGAGATTTTGATGAAAAAATATTTGATGATTTGTATAACGCTCTAGCGGGATGGGTGAATTACTCCCTCAATTACGCAGAAGGAACATTCCCTGTTGGCTGCTGCTACAGACCCCAATGCAGAGCAGACAGACATGCAACCTTTTTTTGTCCTCTGGGTGATCTGAGCCCTGATCCCTGGCTTGGCCTGTCCTCTCTTCATCCCCCTCAACCCCGCCTTCCACCACCCCATCCAGATGAAGGTTATGTAATATGAGAAGCTAACTCCCGTCCCAAAATGTTTTATCTGCAGTGATGGGACTTGACAAACATCAAAGCAAAGGCAAAAGAGGATTTGAGTGGATGGAGTGAGTCTGAGTACGCCTACACAGTGGTCCTTGACACAGTTCCCTGTTTCCGTATTATAGCTTGGTGTCTGTCTAAGCGAAAATTGGTACCTTAGAAAAAATGCAGGATGCCTTTTGTTTTCTCTACGTACCTCCAAAGTAGGAGCCGTCAGTCAGCTTCATCTCTTTGTTGAGCTTGGTGATAACCCTGGCCACACCATGTTGGATGAAGTACATCTTCTTGCCCACGGTGCCCTCTCTGATGATGTAATCGTTGGGTTGGAACACCTCGAACTTCAGCTTGCTCAACATGCCCGTCACGAAGTTGGGGTCTGCGTTGGCGAACAGTGGCATGGTAGCCACAAGCTTTCGGCAGTTGAAGTTCACAATTTCCTAAAAAAAAAGAAAATATAGTTTTTGGTACTTAAACAATTGTATGACTATAACAAAAGGGAATAAGAGTGGTGATAGCAGTCAACCCTGACGTGTCCCTCTATTATAATTCATGAATAATTTGTTTATTAGATTTTAGACTGATGAATAATCCAGGAAAGCAATGTCTTTTTGTGAGTTCTCCAATTTCCCTTTTCTGTTGGTTAAATAAAACACAATAACAAATGGTATTATTTTAATGTGAGTTCATCCAAATTCCACAGGTAATCTCAGATTACATATGTTCTCTCTATTTGATTGAATGTATGATAGTTACGTCTATAAGATCCGCTTTTAATATCTCTGAGCCACTTTTCATCACTCTTTGGGGAACTTATTGTCTATCAAATACGATGATCATTGCCTCAGTAGAGACCAGTCATTCTGGTCTCCTCAGACACAACCAGCTTTATGTATGGGGTCATTCAGGGGTGGTTAATAAAATGCTCTGTTTCCATGTTTTACCTTGGTATATGTTCAAGGTATAAGGGAAAAAAAGGTTCTGTGGAAAATAGTCAGGAACTATTGTCTGATGATGATGAGTTTGACCTCAGTGAAAGCCAGTCATCTTTCTCGTCTCTTCAGACACATCAACCCTCAGATATTGTTGGAGATTGTTTCCTGTATTGGGATGTTTACTTACTAGCACCTCCCATACCCACCTCTCCAGTCCCCTCTACTCCTATGTCTCCGTCTCTGTAGCTTCACTGTGCCATTCAGATTTTTTACGGAGTAGCACCTCGACCCTCCGCTCCTCAGTCTGCCATGCAGAGAGACAAACTGATAGAGCCTGGCCTTCACTGCTCCACTAACCCCTTACTCACTTCGTGTGAGGGATGATGACTCTCCAATGGGAGCATCCAGGCCAAAGTGACATCAGCCAATCTCCTGTCTGGCTGGGCTTGATGCTGTTAGCTCAGTACCTAGACAACAGTAGCAGTGGGCCAGCCAAAGCCTTGGGTTCTGACCTCAATCATGTACAATGAATCATGACTAAGATACCCAGTATTCAGCCCGGCCTGGTCAGGCCCGACTCCAGTGGGGAAACAATCTTTAGACTTTATCCATTTAAAGCAGTAAACTTGTCACATGGCAGCGGTGCCTGGCAGTATAAATAGCTAAATAACAAAATGACGGCCGGCCAGCTCCAGAAATTCTGGAGATAAATCATGAACTGTTTTCTCACATTACGGAGAGCGTCATCATCACCCACCCACACCCTTTTTCTGCCATGATTAAGCTGGTTATCTCTGTCATGCACTGAACTGTACATTTTACATTCACATCATTTAGTAGACGCTCTTATCCAGAGCAATTTACAGTAGTGAGTGCATACATTTTCATACGGGTCACCTATTGGAATCCAACTCACAAGCCTGGCGTAACAAGCGCCTTGCTCTGCCAACTGAGCCACACGGGACCCCTGTACCATCCTCTGCTATGCTGGTATGGGGTGAAATATGTGGTCCTGTCCAGTTCAGTGCTCTGTGGATCTGTCTTATTTTGGTTATTCTGGGCTAGACGGAGATATCTGGGCTGTGCTTTACTATGCTATATAGACCTATGCTTGTGCTCTACTGTGTATGTGCTATCCTGTTCTTTACTGTGTACAAATGTCTGATCTTAATTTGACCCCTTTCGTTGCAGGAGGAAAATAATCCTGCAGCAGGAGAAAAATAATCCTGCAGCAGGAGAATTTGAATGAATATGGAATATTTAGAATCACTGCCAGGGGGCAGCTGGAAGCAGTGTTTGTAGGCTATACAATAACTTAGACTGCCGGTTCACTGGGCGTCAGTTCAAGTAGCCTATGTAGGCTATGTGCATGCTACAGCGCAGCGCATCTTGTATGGATTCTTACGTGGATTATAATAAATTGACATATTTGTCGAGGGTAGATGTATTTTTCATGAGAGAAAATCCATTATTTAAGATCATTTGTTTTATCATATGTTAAAGGCAAGCAATATAGAATAAATGACTGACTACCTCAATGCCTATGTGGCCCAGCGGTTATAGCCGCTGACCCCGGCACACATATGCCAGAGTCTGAGTTGTTTTGAATCCGGCCCAGTCTCCTTTACATTTTTTGAGTAACTATTACTTTTCTAGTTACTCTCTGAAATCAAATCAAATCAAATCAAATTTATTAGTCACATACACATGGTTAGCAGATGTTAATGCGAGTGTAGCGAAATGCTTGTGCTTCTGGTTCCGACAATGCAGTAATAACAACAAGTAATCTAACCTAACAATTCCGCAACTACTAATATGTACATAAAGATATATGAATGAGTGATGGTACAGACGGCATAGGCAAGGTGCAGTAGATACCTGCAGGTATATACCTATGAGATGAGTACTGTAGGGTATGTAAACATAAAGTGGCATAGTTTAAAGTGGCTAGTGGTACATGTATTACATAAAGATGGCAAGATGCAGTAGATGATATAGAGTACAGTATATACATATACATAAGAGATGTGTAATGTAGGGTATGTAAACATTATATTAGGTGGCATTGTTTAAAGTGGCTGGTGGTACATTTTTACATAATTTCCATCAATTCCCATTTTTTAAGGTGGCTGGAGCTGAGTCAGTTTGTTGGCAGCGGCCGCTAAATGTTAGTGGTGGCTGTTTAACAGTCTGATGGCCTTGAGATAGAAGCTGTTTTTCAGTCTCTCGGTCCCTGCTTGGATGCACCTGTACTGACCTCGCCTTCTGGATGATAGCGGGGTGAACAGGTAGTGGCTTGGGTGGTTGTTGTCCTTGATGATCTTTATGGCCTTCCTGTGACATCGGGTGGTGTAGGTGTCCTGGAGGGCAGGTAGTTTGCCCCGGGTGATGCGTTCTGCCGACCTCACTACCCTCTGGAGAGCCTTACGGTTGTGTGCGGAGCAGTTGCCGTACCAGGCGGTGATACAGCCCGACAGGATGCTCTCGATTGTGCATCTGTAGAAGTTTGTGAGTGCTTTTGGTGACAAGCCGAATTTCTTCAGCCTCCTGAGGTTGAAGAGGCGCTGCTGCTCTGTGGGCTGTATTAACGTTTTACACCATTACATTTTACCAAACCACTTCAGTTTTTATTTATTTATTTATTTTACCGTTATTTTACCAGGTAAGTTGACTGAGAACACGTTCTCATTTGCAGCAACGACCTGGGGAATAGTTACAGGGGAGAGGAGGGGGATGAATGAGCCAATTGTAAACTGGGGATTATTAGGTGACTATGATGGTTTGAGGGCCAGATTGGGAATTTAGCCAGGACACCGGGGTTAACACCCCTACTCTTACGATAAGTGCCATGGGATCTTTAATGACCTCAGAGAGTCAGGACACCCGTTTAACGTCCCATCCGAAAGACGGCACCCTACACAGGGCAGTGTCTGCACTGGCATTGGGATATTTTATTAGACCAGAGGAAAGAGTGCCTCCTACTGGCCCTCCAACACCACTTCCAGCAGCATCTGGTCTCCCATCCAAGGACTGACCAGGACCAACCCTGCTTAGCTTCAGAAGCAAGCCAGCAGTGGTATGCAGGGTGGTATGCATACATTACATACGCTCAATAAAGCTTATTTCTCTCAAATAATCTGCACAAATTTGTTTATATCCCTGTTAACGAGCATTTCTCCTTTGCCAAGATAATCCATTCACCTGACAGGTGTGGCATCTCAAGAAGCAGGTTAAACATTATGATCCTTACCCAGGTGCACCTTGTGCTGGGGACAATAAAAGGCCACTTTAAAATGTACAGTTTCGTTATACAACACAATGCGACAGATGTTTTGAGGAAGTGGGCAATTGGCATGCTGACTGCAGGAATGTCCACCAGAGCTATTGCCAGATAATTTAATGTTCATTTCTCTACCATAATCTCCCTCCAATGTCGTTTTAGAGAATTTGGCAGTACATCCAACCGGCATCACAACCGCAGACCACGTGTACAAAATACAAGCCCAGGACCTCCATAGCCGGCTTCTTCACCTGTGGGATCATCTGAAGGGGGGTGCTGAGGAGTATTTCTGTCTGTAATAAAGCTTTTTTTGGGGGGAAAAACAAATTCTGATTGGCTGCATTCCTGCTTAGTCATGTGAAATCCATAGATTAGGGCCTAATAAATTTATTTCAATTCACTGATTTCCTTATATGAACTGTAACTCATTAAAATCTTTGAAATTGTTGCATGTTGCGTTTTATATTTTATTTCAGTATATATATTTCTGGAGTAAGATACATATTTCTTAGATATAATTTGGCTGTTGAAATTGTGTTTTGAGGGTGAGTGCACATAAAATGGCTAGGTAGCTAACTAGCTAGCTAGTTACCTTTGGCTAACCTAGAATCTGACAGACAAAGTTGAAACTCCTGTTTTTAAGCTCACCATATGATCTCTGCTTGTTGGCTGATTAATCAGATGTGTCTGGCAATGGCTAACTAGCTATCACATTACGTTGCCACTAGATAAGCTGGCTAAGCTAGTTAGCTAGCTGCAGTGCCAGCCATGTATCTAGCTAACATTAGCTCGATCAACCGGGCAGTCCAGCACAGCATCCTCTCAGTCCATTGCTCTCTATCACTCTCTCTCTCTCTCTGTGTGTGTGTGTCTAAATGTCATTCTGTTTTTATGACTGGGCCTATAAGCACATCTGCCATATAGTACAGTCAGTGTATCAGATCAGTAAGCATTTTGTGCCATATATTAGAAATACCTTTTTTTGTGTGTATTTTTATTTACAGCTTGTGGTGGCACATCAAAGGGGGTCAGCCAAGAAAAGAAAAAAACTTCAAAGTGGAAAGGAGAGGTTTGGAAGAGAAGGAGGATGGAGGATAAATCCTACCTTGGCAGGAAGAAATAGGATTGAGTTGACTATGGCAATTGATATTTGCACTATTACTATTACCTGAATCCCTACCTACCTTGATGTTTAATTCCATGCTAAAACACATTTTACTAAATCAGACTGATTTGCATACTAGCAACATGACTGAAATGATAGTGAAATGTCAATATCGATTGTTGTTTGACTGCTGTTGTGACACTTACCTGACCCTCCTTGAAATTCATTCAGAGTGAAAAATGACACATCACATTAAACTTGAAATTATATTGTGAAACACATTTTCATGAATGCTATAGACATTGTAACATTATTCCAATATCTTGAGTACCATTGACTTTTTTATGATATTGAGCACATTGATAGATATTAAGTCAACTTTGAATAAGACCGTCATTTAAACTGTACAGCCTACAGACTTTGTTTGACGTCAGTCTTCATTGGAGACTACCTGGGCTGGACATCTGCAAGATGGTGCAGACAGACTTAGAGTGCCTTCAGAATGTATTCATACCCCTTGACTTAATCCACAATTTGTTGTGTTACAGCCTGAATTCAAAATGGGTTAGCTAGATGTTTTCACTCACCCTTCTACAAACAATACCCCACAATGTCAAAGTGAAAACATGTTTGTCGAAATGTTTGCAAATGTATTGACAATGAAATACAGATATAGTTCATTTACATACACTACCGTTCAAAAGTTTGGGGTCCCTTAGAAATGTCCTTGTTTTTGAAAGATGTTTTTTTTTTTATTCATAAAAATAACATCAAATTGATCAGAAATACAGTGTAGACATTGTTCATGTTGTAAATGACTGTCACGATCGCTGTCGTTGTGGAAATGACCGGACCAAGGTGCAGCATGGTGAGCGTACATTTCTTTTTATTTATAAATGTCGCCAACAAAACAAAGAATAAGGAAACGACCGTGAAGCTTACTTCGGCTATCATGCCACTAACAGAGAAACTACCCACAAATACAAAAGGAAAAAAGGCTGCCTAAGTATGATTCCCAAACAGAGACAACGATAGACAGCTGTCCCTGATTGAGATCCATACCCGGCCAAACATAGCAACAAAGAACATAGAGTTTCCCACCCGAGTCACACCCTGACCAACCAAACATAGAGAATAAAAAGATCTCTATGGTCAGGGTGTGACAGTACCCCCAAAGGGGGTGCGGACTCCGGCCGCAAACCTGACACTATAGGGGAGGGTCCGGGTGGGCATCTACTTCGGTGCGAGACGCAGACCCTGCTCCACCTCTGGCTCCCCCCACTTTGGTGGTGCCTCCGGTGCGGGGACCCTTGTCGCCGATCCCGGACTGGGGACCCTCGCCGCAGGCCCCGGACTGGGGACCGTCGCCGGGGGCTCCGGACTGGGGACCCTCGCCGGAGGCTCCGGACTGGCGACCGTCGCCGGAGGCTCCGGACTGGAGACCGTCGCCGGAGGCTCCGGACTGGAGACCGTCGCCGGAGGCTCCGGACTGGTGACCGTCGCCGGAGGCTCCGGACTGGAGACCGTCGCCGGAGGCTCCGGACTGGAGACCGTCGCCGGAGGCTCCGGACTGTGACCCGTCGTTGGAGGTTCCGGACTGTGGCCCGTCGTTGGAGGTTCCGGACTGTGGCCCGTCTTTTGGAGGTTCCGGACTGTGGCCCGTCTTTTGGAGGTTCCGGACTGTGGGCGGAAGCTCTGGACTGTGAACCGTCGCCGGAAGCTCTGGACTGGGAACTGTCGCCGGAAGCTCTGGTGTGTGTAGGCGCACTGGAGGTTTGATGTGTGGAACCGGCACCGGTGGCACCGGGCTGATAACACGCACCTCAGGGCGAGTGCGGAGAGGAGGCACAGGACGTACTGGACTGTGGAGGCGTACTGGAGGTCTAGAGTCCAGAGCAGGCACCACTCGTCCTGGCTGGATACCCACTTTGGCCCGGCACGTGCGGAGCGCAGGCACATGATGCACTGGGCTGTGACAGCGCGCCAGAGACACCATGCACAGAGCTGGCGCAGGATGCCCTGGACCGGAGACCAGGAGCACTGTGCTGGCACAATCCGTCCTGGCTGGATGCCCACTCTAGCCCGGCCGATGCGGAGAGCTGGAATATAGTGCACCGGGCAGTGTACGGGCACAGGAGACACCGTGCGCTTCATCGCATAACACGGTGCCTGACCAGTACCACCCTCCCTACCGTGAGCACGGGGAGTTAGCTCCGCCAACCTACCCGTGTGCCACGCCCCAAATTTTTTGGGGAGCGGCCTCCCGGTCTTCCTTGCCAGCCGTGACCCTGTGTAACGCTGATCCACTTTTCTCTCTGCTTCCGCCTTCCTCGCTGCCTCTGCCTCTGCCTGCTTCCACGGCAGGCTCTCGTGTCCTGACATCACCTCCTCCCAGGTCCATGATGTCCTCCACTCTGTCTGCCCCTCCTTACCATGCTGCATGGTCCGCTTGTGGTGGGGAGAATAAAAAGATCTCTACGGTCAGGGCGTGACAATGACTATTGTAGCTGGAAACGGCAGCTTTTTTATAGAATATCTACATAGGCGTACAGAGGCCCATTATCAGCAACCATCACTCCTGTGTTTCAATGGTACGTTGTGTTAGCTAATCCAAGTTTATCATTTTAAAAGGCTAATTGATCATTAGAAAACCCTTTTGCAATTATGTTAGCACAGCTGAAAACTGTTGTTCTGAATAAAGAAGCAATAAAACTGTCCTCCTTTGTTGAGTATCTGGAGCATCAGCATTTGTGGGTTCGATTACAGGCTCAACATGTCTAGAAATAAAGACCTTTCTTCTGAAACTCGTCAGTTTATTCAAGTTCTGAGAAAAGAAGGCTATTCCATTTGAGCAAGAAACTGAAGATCTCGTACAACGCTGTGTACTACTCCATTCACAGAACAGCGCAAACTGGCTCTAACCAGAATAGAAACAGGAGTGGGAGGCCCCGGTGCACACGTGAGCAAGAGGACAAGTACAAAACACCAGTCTCAACGTCAACATTAAAGAGGCGACTCAGGGATAATGGCCTTCTAGTTGGGCTCTAGCTTGCAGACCATAACCGTGGTGGTTGGCTAGGCTAACAGCTAGTTGGCTAAATAGCTAACGTTAGCTGGCTGGCAAGCTTACTGGCTAAGATACAGTGGCAAGACTAAAGTATGTGAACCCTTTGGAATTACCTGGATTTCTACATAAATTGGTCATCAAATTTGATCTGATCTTCATCTAAGTCACAACAATAGACAAACATTGTGTGCTTAAACTAATAACACACAAATTATTGTATTTTTCCTATTGAATACATCATTTAAATATTCACAGTGTCGGTTGGAAAATGTATGTGAACCCCTAGGCTAATGACTTCTCCAAATGCAAATTGGAGTCAGGAGTCAGCTTCCCTGGAGTCCAATCAATGAGACGAGATTGGAGATGTTGGTTGAGGCTGCCTTGCCCTATAAAAAACACTCACAAAATTTGAGTTTGCTATTGACAAGAAGCATTGCTTGATGTGAACCATGCCTCGAACAAAAGAGATCTCAGAAGATTAAGATTAAGAATTGTTGACTTGCATTAAACTGGAAAGGTTTACAAAAGTATCTCTAAAAGCCTTAATGTTCATCAGTCTATGGTAAGACAAATTGTCTACAGTATAAATGGAGAAAGTTCAGCACTGTTGCTGCTCTCCCTAGGAGTGGCCGTCCTGCAAAGATGACTGCAAGAGCACAGTGCAGAATGCGGAATAAGGTTAAGAAGAATCCTAGAGTGTCCCCTAAAGACTTACAGAAATCTCTGGAACATGCTAACATCTATGTTGACGAGTCTATGATACGTAAAACAGTAAACAAAGATGGTGTTCATGGGAGGACACCACGGAAGAAGCCACTGCTGTACCCCAAAAAATTGCTGCACGTCTGAAGTTTGCAAAAGTGCACCTGGATGTTCCACAGTGCTACTGGCCAAATATTCTGTGGACAGATGAATCTACAGTTGTGTTGTTTGAAAGGAACACACAACACTCTGTGTGGAGAAAAAAAAAGGCATAAAACACCAACATCAAAACCTCAGGGAGCATCGTGGTTTGGGGCTGCTTTGCTGCCTCAGGGCCTGGACAGCTTGCTATCATCAACGGAAAAATGAAGTCCCAAGTTTATCAAGACATTTCGCAGGAGAATGTTAGGCTACCTGTCCGCCAATTGAAGGTCAACAGAAGCTGGGTGATGCAACAGGACAATGACCCAAAACGCAGAAGTAAATCAACAACAGAATGGCTTCAACAGAAGAAAATACGCCTTCTGGAGTAGCCCAGTCAGATTCCTGACCTCAACCCGATTTAGATGCTGTGGCATAACCTCAGGAGAGCAGTTCACACCAGACATCCCAAGAATATTGCTGAACTGAAACAGTTTTGTAAAGAGGAATTGTCCAAAATTCCTCCTGACCGCTGTTCAGGTCTGATCCGCAACTACAGAAAACGTTTGGTTGAGATTATTGCTGCCAAAGGATTGTCAACCAGTTATTAAATCCAGGAGTTCACATACTTTTTCCAACCTGCACTGTGAATATTTACACGGTGTGTTCAATAAAGACATGAAAAAGTATAATTGTTTGTGTGTTATTAGTTTAAGCAGATTGTGTTTTTATATTGTTGTGACCTACAGTAGATGAAGTTTAGATCAAATTTTATGACCAATTTAGGCAGAAATCCAGGTATTTCCAAAAGGTTCACATACTTTTTCTTGCTGCAGTAACTGCATTTAGCTAGCATTCTTTGATAGCTGGTTAGATGGCGTTATGTATTTCCAAAACGTTGGTTTACTTTAATGTAGCTGTAAGCTAGGTATTGATAGCAACCGGCTGACACATGCACTCCTAGCATGACTTCGGAATTCTGATCGGTTTTATATAATAACTTGAAAAATGTAAAAGTGAGGTGTGACTGTGCATTGGTACTTTTGATGCGTAAACTAATGCAAATCAATGTTACATGTGCTTACGTTAATGCTACCTACCCATTAAGTAGTTTTCTGACCGGAAACTTTTTTACTCTGACTTGAGTAGTTTGATGGCTAATTTTACTTTTGCTTCAGGAAACTACAATCTAAGTAAAAGTACTTTTACTTAAGTGCAGATTTTCAGTACTCTACCCACCTCTGCAAATTATACATAGCCTAACTATAAAACGGGGATGAGCATCCACTCTGGAGAAAAGTTTACACTTCTACAGAACTAGACCAACATCTGTCAATCAACTGATGGCCGAATCAGTTCAACTCAGCCAGGGAAAGACAAACAGTAGCCTTTTATCGGTTTTCACACCATTCATTATGTGACAATGGCTAGGCTAATGGTAAGCCTACAAATTGTAGCCTATTGGAATATAATCGAATAACAAGGAGCCTATTGCAACCATCGATGGCACTAGATTATCGCCAGCTGATGTTTTGTTAAACCATCAATATGAGTTCAATTCACCCACAAAACTGATTTCAATTGCAACCATTATTGGTCACCTCATTACAGCGCCCTAAAAGATGACATCGGTTTTACCTTAGTCAGAGATCTGTATACTATGACGAGATGTTTAGGTCTGTTTAGGGGTCCATAGAAGTTTAGGTCGGCATTGAAACGCATTGGGATTATTCTGGACAGATTTTGGCGAGAGCGAGCCCTCTTGGTTCGCCTCTTCCTATCTGCCTTAAAGGCACTGAATGGTCAATCCGACATCTGCATTGCCCGTTGAGCATTTATGGTGATACGGCCTCTGCAGAAGTCAGGGCATTCATACTTCTTGCGCTTCGCAGAGTAGCACAGAGCTGTTGTGAAGGAAGTTGTCAAGGGAGTGTGTTTGTGTTTATACCGGACCTCCCGCCCTCACCTACCGTCAACCAATCATGTCAATGCGGAGCTATACGGAGCCTTCTGCATTGTTACACAATTCGAGAGGCGCAAGGCGATGCGGTACAGAGCTTGATTTGGCCTCTGCATGCCTCCAGAGGCTCCGCAATTGCACCGCACCCTCCGACCACATTTTCGGATCAAGCATAAATTGTCCTTTAGTCCTGCTTGCAACCAAAGTTTGAAAATATGTTTGCCCTCTGGTTGGTATTGTCATCAGAACAACTTAGTCATTTTTTAACAGAGTAAGGGCAATGTATCTATTTGACAAGCATTCCATACAATAGAAATAAAATATTTCCTAGTTTACCACAGCAAATCTACTGTGGCAATTTACTCGACACTTTGTATGACTGGAAACTAATATTGGTGTAGCCTACTGTTATTATTATTATGTTATCTGAAACTGTCTGGTACCGTCATTTCTTATCAAGATCAGTGGTCAAATATACCTGGACTGTCCATATAAATCAAGTCAATAGCAGGGATTTAGTTATTTGTGCCAGAAGGCTGTGGGACAGAATCGAACCCACACGGTAGGTCTATATAAGTGCGCTGAAGGCAGCAGCCCTAACAGCTAGACCACCCCAGGCTATGATTGAACACAATTTTGACAGTTCTTTCGTACACTTAGGATACACTTCACACTTGTACACTATATATGCAAAGGTATGTGGACACCCCTTCAAATTAGTGGATTCGGCTATTTCAGCCACACACATTGCTGACAGGTGTATAAAATCTAGCACAAAGCCATGCAATCTCCATAGACAAACATTGGCAGTAGAATGGCCATACTGAAGAGCTCAGTGACTTTCAACATGGCACCGTCATAGGATGGCACCTTTCCAACAAGTCAGTTCGACAAATGTCTTCCCTGCTAGAGTTGCCCCGGTCAACTGTAAGTGCTGTTATTGTGAAATGGAAACGGTTCAGCCGCGAAGTGGTAGGCCACACAAGCTCACAGAACGGGAACCACCAAGTGCTGAAGCATGTAGCATGTAGACATCGTCTGTCCTCAGTTGCAACACTCACTACCGAGTTCCAAACTGCCTCTGTAAGCAACGCCAGCCCAAGAACTGTTCGAACTGTCAGCTTCGTGAAATGGGTTTCCATGACTGAGCAGCCACACATAAGCCTAAGACGACCGTACACAATGCCAAGCGTTGACTGGAGTGGTGTAAACCTCGCCACCATTGGACTCTGGAGCAGTGGAAACGCGTTCTCTGGAGTGATGAATCCTGCTTCACCGTCTGGCAGTCCGAGAACGCTACCTGCCCCAATACATAGTGCGAATTGTAAAGTTTGGTGCACGACCTCACTAATGCTCTTGTGGCTGAATGGAAGCAAGTCCCTGCAGCAATGTGCACCAACATCTAGTGGAATGCCATCCCAGAAGAGTGGAGGATGTTATAGCAGCAACGGGGGGACCAACTCCATATTAATACCCATGATTTTGTTTGTGTACACATACATGTAGTGTATGTCGTAGCCTAGTGGAGACAAATATCTATTTTTTGTTATTAAGCTATATAAAACAACGGTTGTTGATGTGTATCTCAGAATGTTCAGCTTGACATTATAAGTGCAGCAATGCGCACACGGCAGCAGGCTGTTCCAAGATGCAATCAATTAGCTGGAGAACACCATTCACCGTTCTCTAGCAGGCACTTATATGCTGAAAGGCCAGGTGGTTCTAGTGTTAAGACAATATTTACTCCCGAACTTATTTAGGCTTGCCATAACAAAGGCGTTAAACTTATTGACTCGAGACATTTCAGCTTTTCATTTTTAATTAATTTGTAAACATTTCGAAAAGCATAATTCCCCTTTGACATTATGGAGTATTGTGTGTAGGCCAGTGACAGAAAATTCCCAATTCTAATAAATGTTTTATTCAGGCTGTAACACAATAAAATGTGGGAAAAGTAAAGGGTTTTGAATACTTTCTGAAGGCACTGTATATCCACCAGTCCACCTAATCAAACCAGTCTTGTCAGTCTACCCTGACCTAACCAAATAATACTTTTTGCGATAGCATAATAAATGTATTCATTACACTATTAGAATGTTGCAGTCAGAATGACTGCTCATTAGCTTGAAGGGGGGGGGGGGGGTCCCTCGAGGCCCAGCAGTTCTAGTGTTAATGGGCATAAATAAACACTAATCAGATTCAAATATAATCTCACTTTTATGTATCCCACTTCTATGTACAGTATCTCGCTGTATATTGCATTCTTGAGCAACTTAGTGTCTTTATGCCAATAAAAATATCTGTTACGCTGATTAATGTTCAGCTTGTGTTCCACCAGTTGTAGTGATTATTGTTTTGCAGTTTGTCCTTTAAATTTGTTGCAGAGCACATGAGATTAACAAAAAACCTTCTGCAGAGATACTTTCAGCTGAATATTTAATGACGATTCATTCGTTCGTTGACGAAAATTCACCTGGTCATTGTATGATATCTAAAGTATTAATATGTCTTAAATGCATTAAATATATATGAATTAGAGATAAAACCACTCAGCACTCCATGTTTGCTCCATTAGAGATGCTTAGAGATTGTATGAAGAAAATATTGCCTTGTTGCAGAATTAATAACTGTAACAAATGTCCATTCACAAAGCCTTAAGGTTCATCCCAAATGACACCCTATTCCCTATATAGTGCACCATTCTTTACCAGAGTGGCCTAAAGTAGTTCGCTATATAGGGAATAGTGTGCCATTTGGGACAGACACCTCAAATACAACAGACAACAAAGGCATCATTCTCACCTCTTTGAGCGGGTCGTTGAGCTCACTCAGGATATTGTCCTCGTCAAAGATCTTGCCTTGATAGCGATGCTCATAGTAATCATGGATCTTCTGCCGCATGTCTGCAGGTAGCTTGTGGAATGACATGTACTGCTCCACTTGTTTGTACTGTAAAGATGGAGAGAAGAGATCATGCCAATAAACCAGTTGAACCGAAAATAACAGAGAACAAAAGCAGTCACGTTGATTGACGTCTGATGTTATGAGTGGGGATTTCAAAACATTGCACCAAAAGCAATTGGAGGTAAAATAACATTGAAACGTATTAGCGGTGTATTACAGGCAACATGTTGTAAAAGGAAACAAGGACATACACAACACACACGCATGTGCACACACTCGCACGCACCCCCTACACACACGGTGGTATCCAGGGTCATTGCGTATGAAAGTGTAGCCTAAAGGCTCTTCTGAGCGAGGCTTCCACTCCATGCTAAACAATTGTCTCTCTCCTCTCTCTCAATATAGGCTACCCATGATCTCACGTAAACAAGAGAGATCTACTACATCGGGGGTCTCTAATAGGTAGATCACAGCCCACATATGAGTAGCTCGCCGATCAATTCTGAAAGTACATACATTTTTCATCACAACATTTCATAAACATAAAGCTCCGGGCTACTATACAATCAGAGCCACATTGACATTTTCCCACCCCTGGTTGGCCACTATTGGCTTAAAAATCCAGACGTAACACAATATCTGCCAATTAATTTCCAGCAATATTGCCCCTGTCTGTCTGCTTGGTGTGCGTGTTTGTCTATAGCCAGTTAGTGGGGTTAATGATAACCGTATTGTGGGAAGAGTAGACAGACTTTTGCAAACATTTTCTCAATGAAATGTTAACTGCAAAGTAGGCTTACCTGACAGAACTATACGTCATGATTGTTTCTTTCAATTGGGTGGCCATTGTTTTGCAAACTCTGCCATGATGTGTTGCAGCACTAGGCCTAACAGCAGAAACATCACCATACCCACACATTCCTCTCTTAATGGATAATTAAAGGGGAATTCAACACTTTTTCCAGACCTCAAAAATATTCTTCTGATGTTTTTATCTTTATTTAACTAGGCAAGTATGTTAATAACAAATTCTTATTTTCAATGACGGGTTAACTGCCCTGTTCAGGGGCAGAACAACAGATTTTTACCTTGCAGCTTGGGGATTTGATCTCGCAACACTTTCGGTGACTAGTCCAATGCTCTAACCACTAGGCTACCTGCCACCCCATTTAAGCATCGACATGGACTCACTGTTTCTCTATGAATAATTGTACTACTGAGAATAGAAAACGTAAAACAAATCAAAAACTAGGAAAAATAAAACTGAGAAAACACAATTCATTTTATGGGGCCTGTCATGCCAAATACTGTTTATCAAGAATTATTTGACCAGGTATATTGATAGAAGTTCAATATGACACGTTACACAACTCTCTCTTTCCCCTCCTTGCCTCTTTTGACCTCACCCTTTCACAATACCCTCCAACTCACAAGGTAGGCAATACGCTTGACCTCATCTTTACTAGAGGCTGCTCACATGCTAATCTCACTGCAACCCCCCTCCAGGTCTCTGATCACTGCTTTGTTTCCTTTTCTGTCTCCCTCTCCTCCAACCCTAACCACTCAGCCCCTACCCAGATGGTCATGCGCCGTCGCAATCTTCGCTCTTTCTCTACCACTACTCTCTCCTCTTCTATCCAATCATCTCTCCCTTCTGCTAAATTCTTCTCCCTCCTGTTTCTTGATTCTGCCTCTTCGACCCTACTCTCCTCCCTTTCCACATCCTATGACTTGCAATGTCCCCTTTCCTCCCGGCCGGCTCAGCCCTCCCCTCCTGCTCCATGGCTGAGTGCGGCTCATAACGAGCTTACAGAACAGGTCTGCGGGCAACTGAGCAAAAATTTTGGAAAACTAAAGTTCCGGAGGACCTTCCTTTCACTCCCTCCTCTCTACCTTCTCTTCCTCTGTATCCGCTGTTAAAGCCACTTTCTACCACTCTCAATTTCAAGCTTCTGCCTCTAACCCTAGGAAACTATTTTCCAACTCTTTAACCCCCCCTCTGCAGATGACTTTGTCAACCACTTTGAAAAGAAGGTTGATGACATCCACTACTCAATCACTCAGCCTATTGAGGTCACAGGTCTCACTCACAAATAACTACCCTATGCCTTAACCTCTTTCTCCCCTCTCTCTCCAGATGAAATCCTGCAACTAGTGAGGTCTGGCCGACTGACAACCTGCCCGCTTGACCCCATTCCCTCCTCCTTTCTCCAGACCATCTCTAGAGACATTCTCCCATTCCTCACTTCCCTCATCAACTCATCCATGACCACTGGCTGCATCCCCACTGACTTCAAAATGGTCCAAGTCGCTCCCCTTCTCAAGAAACCAACACTTAACTTATCTGACATCAAAAACTATAGACATGTATCCCGTCTTTATTTTCTTTCCAACACACTTGAGCGTGCTGTCTGATCAACTTACTCATTATCTCACTCAGAACGATCTTCTTGACCCTAAACAGTCATGCTTCAAGACGGTTCACGGGGGCTCTCCCCACTGCCAAAGTTGACTCTCTCCTTCTGTTCTCATCCTCCAAGATTTATCTGCTGCCTTCAACACCGTGAACCATCAGGTTCTCCTCTCCACCCTCTCCGGGCTGGGCGTCTCATGCTCTGCACACTCCTGGATTGCATCCTACTGGCAGGCTGCTCCTACCAGGTGATGTGGAGAGGATCTGTCTCTGCACCACGTACTCTCACTACTGGTGTCCCCAAGGGCTCGGTTCTAGGCCCTCTCCTCTTCTCTCTATACATAAAGTCACTCGGCTCCGTCATATCCTCACATGGTCTCTACTATCATTGCTATGCGGATGACACTCAACTACTTTTCTCCTTCCCCCCTTCTGACACCCAGGTGGCGACACGTATCTCTGTGTGCCTGGCAGATATCTCAACTTGTCGGCCCACCACCTCAAGCTCAACCTCGATGGAGCTGTTCTTCCTCCCGGGGAAAGCCTGCCCGCTCAAAGACCTCTCTATCATGGTTGACTACTCTTCAGTGTCACCCACCCAGAGTGTAAAGAACCTTGGCACCCTGTCATTCTCTGCCAACATCAAAGCAGTGACTCGCTCCTGCAGGTTCATGCCCTTCAACATCCGAGTAACACTACCTTACACAGGAAGAGGCGGAGGTCCTAATCCAGGCACTTGAACTCTCCCGTCTGAACTACTGCAACTCGCTATTGGCTGGGCTCCCCGCTTGTGCCACTAATTCTCTGCAACTTAGCAGGAATGCTGCAGCCAGCTTGGTTTTCAACCTTCCCAAGTTCTCTCATGTCATCCCATTCCTCCGCACACTCCTCTTTCTTCCAGTCTAAGTTCGCATCCACTACAAGACCATGTTGCTTACCTATGGAACACTAAGAGGAACTTCCCCTTCCTACTAAGAGGCTATGCTCAAACCCTACACCCCAAGCAGAGCACTCCATTCTGCCAGCTCCAGTCTCTTGGCCCTCCCACCCCTACGGGAGCTGTTGCTCAGCCCAGTCCAAGCTCTTCTCTGTCCTGGCACCCCAATGGTGGAATAAGATTCCCCCTGAAGCTAGGACAGCAGAGTCCCTGCCCATCTTCTAAAAACATCTGAAACCCAGCCTCTTCAAACAGTATCTTAAATATTCCCCCTTCCCTCCCCCCAAAATAAAACAAATAATGCATTTTAACCAGCACTTGACCCTCTCCTCCCTTCTAGCTCTGACTCTACTAATTTATTGAGAAACATTTTTACTGTAATATGTGGATGTCCCACCTAGCTATCTTAAGATGAATGTGCTAACTGTAAGTCACTCTGAATAACAGTGTCTGCTTAATAACTAAAATATAAACATGTAAATGTGACTCACCATTTGGATTCGGTCTTATGTAGCGACATTTTTATTTCTGTTTTTTACATTGGACAAAAGTAGAGACTCAGAGCTACAACATTGTATGTCATACACTGCATTTTAGGAACAATGGGAAGGTAATTATGCTTTGAAAGTTGATTCACTTGTAAACTCACTTTTGAAAAAATTCCATTTTAGTGTTTCGGTGAGAGAGCTCTTCATTGTCTACACCCATTCAGCATCGTTCCCACTCTCTTGAGATTTAGCCCCACCCATCTCGTTTCGTTCTCGTTTCATTCAGAGCGAACACTTGACGCTCTGGCCGATGATTTGTTTACCTCTGGATAACATGAAAATAGCCTAACCAGCTTTGCTGGCAACAATTTCATTATGCTTTTTTGTCGAGGTTTACTGACACCGGCCATATTCAACGGGTGTTGTACACTTTAGCTTAAGACATGTAGCTAGCTACCTAGGGAAACAATGAACCTAGCTAGGTAAACAACATGTTATATCACACACATCATGTCATGTTAGCTAATGAGCCAGCCACCTTACGTTAGCTAGGGTGCCAACCAGCTAATGCTACCGAACAGTACACGTTAGCGTAAGACATGTAGCTAGCTAGCTAGGTAAACAATGAACCTAGCTAGGCAAACAACGTGATAGCACACACATCACGAGCCAGCCAGCTAACATTAAACAACGATGAATAATAACATTATACACGTAGCATTAGCTAGGGAGCCAGCCAGCTAATGTTAACTAGCTATCTAACAGTACACTTTAGCTTGAAATTAAATCACTTTCTGTTTGAAACGTGTAATATCTGAAAATGTAGCTAGCTAGACTATCTTACCCATATACATCATCATGCTTGATAGACTCCTCTCTCTGTCACGGATCCATGCCACAAATGCCCTTAGTTTGACGACGTAATACGGAAACAGGTGTTTCAGCCATCTCCTTAGCTATCATACTCTAATTCCACTGATTTCAAATCTCGATCCTCCAGAAAGTGGAGATCAACACTTATGCAGCTACATAAAAAAAAAATCTGTGTTCGACAGGATCACCAAAACAGGCTGAGCTCAAATAGACAGAAGCCTTCTATTTGGAAGACCAATCTGAACTCTGAACTTGGCATGTCCAGCCCACTCATTATCTTAGCCAATCATGGCTAGTGGTAAGGTTGCTGACTTTTTCTGTGGTTTACCAACAATGCTCGTAATTAACAATTGTATTCGTATTTACAGATGGAAAACAATTTTGTTATTAAGGGACATGAAAGTTCACATGTTCCAGAAGGCATTTCTGCCAAAAAAACACATTTTGATAAAAATGTTTTAAAAACGTTCAAATGGCTCTCTTGTGAAGTAGTGAATTGCGACATACGCCTAGTTTCCTGAAACGGTTCACAAATGAGAACATTAAGCAATTTAATGAATGTACTAAAGACATGCCATGCATAATTCAGACTGTGTCTTGACTGTGGTTGTTGTCATGTCTCAGAGGGTTGGTTGTCATATGGTAGGATATGGGGTCACTAAATATGATCTGGAGCCAGTCTCTCTGCAGGGTGCTGTGCCCTAATGGAGTCATTCAGTTGTCACAACATCCAATCTAGAGTCGATCTCTACAGTAGGAATACTGTTAAAACCTGTTTTAACTGTTTAACACTTGAGTTCCAAATATCTCTAACGATCCCCTCAGCATTAGTTTTTTTATGCGCTAAGTGTTCCAAAATTGTATTGATACGCAAAAGGACAGTTAACCCGTGTTGCCCTCAAATCAAGGCACGCTGCATGCTAATTATCTATAGGCTACAAACTTCTTTCTTCGATGAGAGCCCAAGCAGTGTTTCCCCTGGTCAAGTTGTCAGACATTTGCTCATCTCCAGTCAGAACAGAACCTGCCCAAACTTTTTCTCCCTGGCGCATTTTCCGCCTGGCGCCAACATTGCCTTCATTGTTGTTTTCCTTACTAATACTTACTTCGGACATGTGTGTGTTCCTATTAAAGTTAGTGCCTTATTACATCATCATAACAGTTTCTGTATTCCGTGTTATGTTGTTTCTACTGTAGCACACCGTTTGTAGCTATGCATGGAGCGTAATGTATTCCCTGTGTATTTCCTTATAATCATGGACAAGTGAGGTACTAATTATATAACCTTTATGGTGTGATACTCAATTGTGCTTATGTAGCTAGCTACATTCTTCTATTAGCTAAAACAATGCTAATAGTGTCAGATAAGTATTAGCTTGTGTCGTATCCTTTGAAGCTGCCCCGGCCTTATCATGACCATGGCTTCTGTATTAATTTGGCTTGTTTAGCATAGCTCTGCTCTGCCACCTTTTGGAGCTCTTCAGTTACCATTACCATTACTGTTTCTTATGTAGCTATATCATTGTGGGGATCGCAAAGTAAAAGCCCCCACTAAAATTTTCGACATACTTCTGACTTTTTATTATGTGGGACTTAATACGCATACTTCTTATTTTTCCTCCGCATGTTACTCTTACCCCGTTCAAGCTTTATAATGTGTAGACTGATCTGGATTAGGTTTCTTGCATACAACATTTTGATATCTTTTATACTTTTTAAACTATTAAACTTTTCGCACATCTTCATTCACTTTAATGGGACTTTTTTTCCCAACATTCTAAAGCTCCCCATTGTGACATCATTACTACCAACATTCACTGTAAACAATGTAACTTCGACACATCAGCTACTTTGACCACTTTGAAATCAACTTGTACAAAATGTTAGAGCATATGAAATCTTCCTCTGCAAATCTGAAATAATAACAAAATGATCTGGTACAGATCAAACGTTACAACTGTTTAAGTAACCACATCAGCATTTTCTCTAACTTTTTATAAACAACTGAACTTTTTACCCCTTCCCCAACAAGTTACACAAAAAGTTAGAAGGTAGGACATCTTTTGTATTCTTCTCTGGTATTCAAGTCTGTTCGCAGAACAAAAATATCGCTACGGATCTAATGATACAGCTACAGTATTTTAGTAACTGCATTAACACATTTATCCCCATTTTTTTCCAGACAACTGCCATTTTTACCACTCCCCCAAAAAGTCTGATAAAGAATTAGAGCATATGAAATCTTCCTCTACTTCTCTGCTATTCAAGTCTGTTCGCAGAACAAAAATATCGCTACGGATCTAATGATACAGCTACAGTATTTTAGTAACTGCATTAACACATTTATCCCCATTTTTTTCCAGACAACTGCCATTTTTACCACTCCCCCAAAAAGTCTGATAAAGAATTAGAGCATATGAAATCTTCCTCTACTTCTCTGCTATTCAAATCGGACGTTAGAACAAAAATATATTCTACCAATAAAAAGTCACAGGAGTTTAGAGTGACCAAAAAAACTAGCTAATGTCTCATCATTGAGAAACACAAACGGAGCTGTTGCTATGACTACTCACACAAACTTAGAGGGTGACATCTTGGTCTACTTCTCTGCTATTAAAATCTGGAATCGGAACAGAATTCTTCAACCAATAACAGCTGTTTGTCGGAGTTTGGTGACGAGAAGCAGCTAGATAATGTCAGCTAACAGCTTTCTAATGTCGCATCCTTGTGCAGCTGAAATTGAGCTGTTGCCATGGATACCAATGTATTTCAATGGGGAAAAAAGGGCCATAGACTACAATGGTAAAAAAAAAAGCCTTCACAACCTTCACAAGGACCTTTGCTGTTTTTCTGGGATTGATTTGCACTTTTCGCACCAAAGTACGTTCATCTCTAGGAGACAGAATGCGTTTCCGGATTGGTATGACGGCTGCGTGGTCCCATGGAGTTGATACTTGCGTATTATTGTTTGTACAGATGAACGTGGTACCTTCAGGCGTTTGGAAATTGCTCCCAAGGATGAACCAGACTTGTGGAGGTCTTGGCTCATTTCTTTAGATTTTCCCATGATGTTAAGCAAAGAGGCATTGAGTTTGAAGGTAGGCCTTGAAACACATCCACAGGTACACCTCCAATTGACTCAAATTATGTCTCTTAGCCTATCAGAAGCTTCTAAAGCCATGACATAATTTTCTGGAATTTTCCAAGCTGTTTAAAGGCACAGTCAACTTAGTGTATGTAAACTTATGACCCACTGGAATTGTGATACAGTGAAATAATCTGTGTAAACAATTGCTGGAAAATTACTTGATTCATGCACAAAGTAGATGTCCTAACCGACTTGCCAAAACTATAGTTTGTTAAAAATACATTTGTGGAGTGGTTGTAAAACAAGTTTTAATGACTCCAACCTAAGTGTATGGAAACTTCCGACTTGAACTGTACCTGTTAGGTCGCAGGATGGGGCTTGGGCTGGTGTAATAGTGGGGGTTGGGCCTATTGCTCTACTCACGGCCTGGGCATATGTCCTGCTATCATGCTGAGGTCCTTGCCGCAGGGGCGGGGGGCATGGGGTATGCAGAAGGGGCATAGGTCTGATATGAGGGGCCTATATAGAGTGTGGCCAAGGTTTGCTTGGGGTGGTCTTAGCTGGTTGGGGTGTGGCTGGTGATGTTGTGGTCTTGGTGTAGGTCCTCTTGGCGTGGGTTCTCTCAGTGCAGTTCCTTCAGGAGGGGGTCTTGCAGGTCTGGGAGGGTGTCTCGCTGGTCTCGGCGGGGTGTCCGTTGCTCTGTTGCTCCTGTGTGAGGTGCTGGGGCTACGGTTGAGGGTGACGTCCTTCAGGGTCCTGGCAAAAGTTGGGATGGCTGCCTTGTAGAGGTGGACCTGGTCGTAAAGGCTGTTTAAGTCCAGGGTGGAGTGGTGGGCCAGGTAGACATTAGGTTTTGGGGCACAGTCTCGTGAAATGCTTGCATTCACCTGCTTTATGATGGCAGGGTGAATGTCTTTTCGTGGTAGCAGGGTGGAGATAACCACTTGTGCGTTGGGGAAAGTGGAAGAAGCTTTTTCAATCACTCCCTTGAGTGCTGTGGCCATCTTTTCCTGCTGGGCTCTCAGGTCATTTGTGCCCGTGTCAATTATGATGCGGCCGGGGGACCCTAGTCTGTCCTCTGACAACAGCTCCAGGGCATGCCTAGTGTTTGGTTTCCAGAGCTTAGCCACTTTGTGTTTGGGAAAACGTTTTTCAGCTTGAATGTATTTGCCATTTGAGTCAATGAGGAGTACAATCTCTTTTGTGTGTCCTCACTGGATGAGAGCAATCAGGGGAGCTGACAGGGGGGCTGTTGAGTTGGTGGGTCCTGTCCCATTGTTGTGTTGGGGTCCGGGTCTGGGGTGGGCTGTTCTGCTGGCTTCTCCGGGGGAGTGCCCTGCTCTCTTTCACACCTCAGCTTTCTCACCTCCTTTTTCAGTGCCATGTGTGCCTTTTTAAGTTCTCTCACCTCAGTCCTTAGAGCGGCCAGCTCTCTCAGACGGCCGTCCATCCCCCCCTACAAGACACACCGGGTGTTGTTGTGCTGGTCTGTTTTGTGAGTTTGTTCTGTTTGTATTGTGTGGACTAGCTCTCTAAACTCCACCATGTCTCTCTCCAGCTCTCTGAATTTATCCCTCTCAATGATGGAGGAGCAGTGCATTTGTGGGACCTGGGTGTGTTCAGTGCCGGGGAGGTGATTATTCTCATCTGCAGGACAGTTTGAAGAGGTGTGATCAGACTGACACAGGATGGGAGATCTTTTCCTGTGTGCTCTGTCTTTGATCGCATAAAAGTCCTGCTGGAACTGCGTGAGGATGCCCTGCACCATTACTGTCCCAAACTTGTAGAGGTTGACAGAGGTTGTTTCAATTTCCTCAATGTCTAGTATTCTAAGTTCCCACCCTGGGCCAATACCCTTTCTCTTGACATAGGGGTAGTGTGCTCTTATAGCACTGTGCCATGCCAGGGGATGGTCTGTGTGGGAAAATTAAGTTGCTTACATTCCCCTCTTTGTAGCAGTCAGCAAATAGTGTCTCTGGATTGTCCTTAAGGAGCTTTAAAAAAAACCGTATTCCTTGCCGTGTTATTTTTAATATCAATGGGGTACTGTATTCTAATAACCACTTCATATGGCGGGGGGGCTGTGGAACCCTCCTGCCATTGTTAGGCTCAAGAGTTTTCACACTTCTCTCCACAATTAAGTGCTAATTATCAGGTCAGTTTCTTTCCTAGCAGCTTGGTGCTTTGTAACCTTATTTAATCACCTTTATATAACAAAATGTGTGAAATGGCGCCGGGGGAGATGGCCGACGTTTTACAGTCTCCTAACCAATTTTGCTAATATGTGTTTTTTTCCCGCGATATTTGTAAATGATTTTGTACATAATAATTCTGCAACCGTGTCTTATGGAAGAAAAGAGCTTCTGGATATCAGGACAGCGATCACTAACCTCGGAACAGCAGCAAGCAGGACTCACACGATATTCTCCAAACAGCCCACAGGGCAGACATCCCAATTATTCGCAAAAGGAAGCGACGCAGAGGACGAAGAGCCGGATGCCTCGTCCGGACCCGCAGAAGACAACTAGGAAAGCTGCCGTTACCGTCAATATTACTCGCCAACGTGCAATCATTGAACAATAAACTAGACGAGGTACGATCACGAATATCCTACCAACGGAACATCTAAAATGGTAATATCCTATGCTTCACGGAATCATGGCTGAATGACGACATGGATATTCAGCTAGTGGGATACACGCTGCACCGGCAGGATAGAACAGCACACTCCGGTAAGACGAGGGGGGGGCGGTCTGTGCATATTTGTAAACAGCTGGTGCACGAAATCTAAGGAAGTCTCTAGATTTTGCTCACCTGAAGTAGAGTATATTGTGATAAACTGCAGGCCACACTACTTGCCTAGAGAGTTCTCAGCTATACTTTTCGTGGCTGTTTATTTACCACCAAAGACAGATGCTGGCACTAAGACTGCACTCAGTCAACTGTGTAAGGAAATAAGCAAACAGGAAACCACTCACCCAGAGGCGGCGCTCCTAGTGGCCGGAGACTTTAATGCAGGGAAACTTAAATCAGTTCTACCAAATCTCTATCAACATGTTAAATGTGCAACCAGAGGGAAATAAATTCTAGATCACCTGTACTCCACACACAGAGAAGCGTACAAAGCTCTCCCTCGCCCTCCATTTGGTAAATTCGACCACAACTCTATCCTCCTGATTCCTGCATACAAGCAAAAATTAAAGCAGGAAGCACCAGCGACTCGGTCTATAAAAAAATGGTCAGATGAAGCAGATGCTAAACTACAGGACTGCTTTGCTATTACAGACTGGAACATGTTCCGGGAATCTTCCGATGACATTGAGGAATACACCACATCAGTCACTGGCTTCATCAATAAGTGCATTGAGGACGTCGTCCCCACAGTGACTATACAGAAGCCATGGATTACAGGCAGCATTCGCACTGAGCTAAAGGGTAGAGCTGCCGCATTCAAGGTGTGGGACTCTAACCCGGAAGCTTACAAGAAATCCCGCTATGCCCTGCGACGAACCATCAAACAGGCAAAGTGTCAATACAGGGCTAAGATAGAATCGTACTACACCGGCTCCGACGCTCGTCAGATGTAGCAGGGCTTGCAAACTATTACAGACTACAAAGGGAAGCACAGCCGCGAGCTGTCCAGTGACACGAGCCTACCAGATGAGCTAAATCACTTCTATGCTCGCTTCGGGGCAAGCAACACTGAGGTATGCATGAGAGTATCAGCTGTTCCAGACGACTGTGTGATCACACTCTCCGTAGCCGACATGAGTAAGATCTTTAAACAGGTCAACATACACAAGGCTGCGGGGCCAGATGGATTACCAGGACGTATGCTCCGGGCATGTGCTGACCAACAGGCAGGTGTCTTCACTGACCTGTCCCTGACTGAGTCTGTAATACCAACATGCTTCAAGCAGACCACCATAGTCCCTGTGCCTAAGAACACAAAGGAAACCTGCCTAAATGACTACAGACCCGTAGCACTCACGTCCGTAGCCATGAAGTGCTTAGAAAGGCTGGTAATGGCTCACATCAACACCATTTTCCCAGAAACCCTAGACCTACTCCAATTTGCATACCGCCCAAACAGATCCACAGATGATGCAATCTCTATTGCACTCCACACTGCCCTTTCCCACCTGGACAAAATGAACACCTATGTGAGAATGCTGTTCATTGACTACAGCTCAGCGTTCAATACCATAGTACCCTCAAAGCTCATCACCAAGCTAAGGATCCTGGGACTAAACACCTCTCTCTGCAACTGGATCCTGGACTTCCTGACAGGCTGCCCCCAGGTGGTGAGTGTAGGTAGCAACACATCTGCCACGCTGATCCTCAACACTGGAGCTCCCCAGGGGTGCGTGCTCAGTCCCCTCCTGTACTCCCTGTTCACCCACGACTGCATGGCCAGGCACGACTCCAACACCATCATTAAGTTTGCTGACAACACAACAGTGGTAGGCCTGATCACCGACAACGACGAGACAGCCTATAGGGAGGAGGTCAAAGACATGGCCGGGTGGTGCCAGAATAACAACCTATCCCAAGACAAAGGAGATGATTGTGGACTACATGAAAAGGAGGACCGAGCACGTCCCCATTCTCATCGACGGGGCTGTAGTGGAGCAGGTTGATAGCTTCAAATTCCTTGGTGTCCACATCAACAACAAACTAGATTGGTCCAAACACACCAAGACAGTCGTGAAGAGGGCACGACAAAGCCTATTCCCCCTCAGGAAACTAAAGATATTTGGCATGGGTCCTGAGATCCTCAAAAGGTTCTACAGCTGCAACATCGAGAGCATCCTGACCGGTTGCATCACTGCCTGGTACGGCAATTTCTCGACCTCCGACCGCAAGGCACTTCAGAGGGTAGTGCGTACGGCCCAGTACATCACTGCCTGCCATCCAGGACCTCTACACCAGGCGGTGTCAGAGGAAGGCCCTAAAAAGTGTCAAAGACCCCAGCCACCCCAGTCATAGACTGTTCTCTCTACTACTGCATGGAAAGCGGTACCGGAGTGCCAAGTCTAGGACAAAAAGGCTTCTCAACAGTTTTTACCCCCAAGCCTTAAGACTCCTGAACAGGTAACCAAATGGTTACCCGGACTATTTGCATTGTGTGCCCCCCCCAACCACTCTTTTACGCTGCTGCTGCTGCTGCTGCTGCTGCTGCTGCTGCTGCTGCTGCTGCTGCTCTCTGTTTATCTTATATGCATAGTCACTTTAACTATACATTCATGTACATACTACCTAAATTGGCCCGACCAACCAGTGCTCCCGCACATTGGATAACTGGGCTATCTGCATTGTGTCCCACCACCCGCCAACCCCTCTTTTTACGCTACTGCTACTCCCTGTTCATCATATATGCATAGTCACTTTAACGATACCTACATGTAGATACTACCTCAATAAGCCTGACTAACAGGTGTCTGTATATAGCCTTGCTACTCCTTTTTCTATTGTCTTTTTACTGTTGTTTTATTTCTTTACTTACCTACACACACACATACCTTCTTTTTGTCCCGCACCATTGGTTAAAGCCTGTAAGTAAGCATTTCACTGTAAGGTCTACACCTGTTGTATTCGGCGAACGTGACAAATACACTTTGATTTGATTTGAAATACCTTCGATTATTGTCTTTTGCTTTTAGCCTTCAGAAGTAGGTTCAGGCTGAACTTTACTCACTCAGTGTTGTTGCGGATGGTATTTCCAGATTTCGTTGTGTTTCTTCAGCGGGTTTTGGTATGTTAGAAGTTTTTTTCTTGATGTTCTTTGGTAGTAATAGTTCAATATCAAGCTTTTAGGTCTGGAATTGTAATTTGAATTGAAGGTTTTGATGTTGAGGTTAGTATCCTGTATAAGTCCTTGCGAAAAATTTCAAGTTTATCTCCATTTATCCAAATCTAATTCTATATTTTTTAGGGAGAACTCAGGAGCCCATGCTGTCTGTGTGCTCTGTACCTGTCCCTGTCCCTGTCTCTGTCTCTGTCCCTGTCTCTGTCTCTGTCCCTGTCTCTGTCCCTGTCTCTGTCCCTGTCCCTGTCTCTGTCTCTCACAGTTTTATGACTTTACGACAGGTCCTATATACCTGGTAGAAACTGCCATGCAGTATTGAGGGAGAGAGTCTACCAGAACAAAGAGCTTCTCTTAGTTCAAAACTCCAAATCCCCAAAATGGGAGAACTAAAAAATATTTATACTTTTGAGAATGTGGGAATGGTCCGTGGACAGTCATGACGAGTGTGTTTCATTTAGTGATGGACAGGAAACACACATAACTGTATCTCTTAAAGTGTACATTTCCCAGCTGTCAGGTTTACATCTAAATATTGTGAAACCTACACTACCATTCAAAAGTTTGGGGTCATTTAGAAATGTCCTTGTTTTTGAAAGAAAATCACATTGTAGACATAGTTCATCTTGTAAATAACTTTTGTAGCTGGAAATGGCAGAATTTTTTATGGAAAATCTACATAGGCGTACAGAGGCCCATTATCAGCAACCATCACTCCTGTGCTCCAATGGCACATTATGTTAGCTAATTCAAGTTTATCATTTTAAACGGCTAATTGATCATTAGAAAACCATTTTGCAATTATGTTAGCACAGCTGAAAACTGTTATACTGATTAAAGAAGAAATAAAACTAGCCTTCTTTAGACTAGTTGAGTATCTGGAGCATCAGCATTTGTGTGTTCGATTACAGGCTCAAAATGGCCAGAAACAAAGCATTTCTTCTGAAACTCATCAGTCTATTCTTGTTCTGAGAAATGAAGGCTATTCCACGCGAGAAATTGCCAAGAAACTAAAGATCGTACAACGCTGTGTTCTATTCCCTCCACAGAACAGCGCAAACTGGCTCTAACCAGAATAGAAAGAGGAGTGGGAGGCCCTGTTGCACAACTAACCAAGAGGATAAGTAAATTAGAGTGTCTAGTTTGAGAAACAGACACCTCACAAGTCCTCAACTGGCAGCTTTATTAAATAGTACCCACAAAACACCAGTGAAGAGGTGCCTCCGGGATGTTGGCTTTCTAGGCAGAGTTGGAAAAAAAAAGCCATATCTCAGACTGGCCAATAAAAAGGAAGGATTAAGAGGGGCAAAAGAACATGGATACTGGACAGAGGAACTCTGCCTAGAAGGCCAGCCTCCCGGAGTCGCCTCTTCACTGTTGATGTGTATATATATATTTATATATGTATATCCTGTATATACTTTTTGTTTACTTAAAGAAAAAATCAAGAAAAACCCTTGATGAGTAGGTGTTCTAAAACTTTTGACCGGTAGTGTATATATTTTCTAAAAATATATGGGTGATTGGAAGTGATGCAGACAATTACATTGACGGAAGCTACGATCTATCTGCAATCTTAAAACTGATCTACCCCCTAAGAAAATATGTATGCAAATAGACATTGTTGCATTGTCTACAGGGAGTTAAACAGAGAGCAGACAGAGGCTGCATCCCAAAACGGCAAACAATTTCCTTTGGTGCACTTCTTTTGACTCAAAAGTAGTGCACTAAATAGGGAATAGGGTGACATTTCAGGAGCAGCCAGACAGAGAGAGACAGATCCTTCACCAGCTCATCCATTTTAATCAGGCCATAGCTGCACTGCTCTGGCTTAATCAAACAGGTACACACCCACCCACCCACGCACACACACGCATGCGCCTGCACGGCCGCACGCACGCACACACACGACAGGGGTGTGGCAGGATTGTAAGACCTGCTCACTCTCTCTCACTTCCTCTCTCTTTCCCTCTCTTTTTATCTCTCTCTCACACACACTGCCTCAGGTAATTAAAGGCGTTAGTAATGGCGAGGCGTGAACGGAAACTAATGGTATCCGCAGGTAGCAGCGTACGCAGAAACATCCCGATGCCAATCAAGTGCACCAAAAAAGGAAATGTGTCAAAAGGAGAGGAAAAAACACGTCCCCTTCACGTTGTCATTTCAAATGGATCCCCCACAGCTGCAGTGAGGTGATAAGGGGCCAGGTTTTGTTTGAGGGGAATTGATTTATTCTAGATACACAGTCAAGTATGAGGGTATTTTGACATTTCAAATTTAAAACAGTCTGTGACTAACTGAGACATGTTGAGGTGGGGTTTGGTCATGTCAGGAAGCTAAGGTTCTATCCAACAGCATCAATCACATACTAATAGCATGGGTATGAGGTTAACCACGTACTAAGAATTTGCTATCGTATTTTATCCACTAAAGTATTCTTGGAGAGGGGGTCACACTCGGACATTCAGAGAGGGGGAATATTATTGTGGCCCTGGTGGCACAAAATCAAAGGTCTGACTGCACGACTGCGTGGTCAATACGGGGGACCATGTTGTGGGTGTTTCAGGGGAAGGGGGTATATCTGACAGCATCCCCAGCATCTAGGACGTGACAATGGTTAATAAAATCTCCCCATTTCTGCCCCATTTTTTTTGCACAGTTTTGCAGGCCTTCTCATACAGCTGCAACTGTATATGCATTCGTAAATCAAGACCTTTCTTGAGTTGGGCTCTGGGATGGTGCAACTGTTGAGAATGTGAATCCATGGTTTTGTGGGAGAAAGAGGTTGATTGTGTATGAGTGTGTGTGAGTGCGTATGAGTGTGTTACGTTCCCCAGTGTCTGTGTTGTGGGTTTGTGTATATGTACGTGTGTATTTCAGGAAATGGCTTCCTGAAGTCCAAAGCAGCTGATTGGTCGGCCTCATTCCAGATTGGAGCTCTGACCCCGCCCTCTCGTCAGGGGATACAGCTGTCTGCAATTACAAACTCCTTCCCCAGCTGGATAAAAGCCAGTGTTCCTTTGTTAGGAAAAGAGAGCTTCTTGGATGTTCTGTGTTGGTTGTTGCTCAGACACAGTTTTGTTGACAGTATTTTGTAGCCGCTACTTCTGAGGTGCGCCAATAGGACTCAGTGTTTTTGATTATTGAAATTGTTCACTTTAAGTTTGTATTATTCTGTTTGATTTGTTCCCTGGGGGGAAGGCTCCTTGGGAGTGCTTAGGCAAGAGGCCTGCGGGCATAAATATACCCGTAGTATGTACTCTGTCTATGCACGCTAGGTAAGACCTGGGCGGACCACCCCCTGTATTTTGGTTAGCGTGCCAGGTGGCGTTAAGGTTAGGTAAGTAGTGGGTAGGAGAGGGGGCTCTTTACCTTTTACTTCCTTTGCCAGCCCCTTTTCCCCACATTACCGTGTTAAGGAAATAAATTCCCAGTAAACGGTAATATTCTCTGCCTCTGTCATCTTTGCCCGCACCTACAATCACATACCTCTTTCACTCCACGGGGAGTTGAGTGTAGCAGGGTGTTGCGTTCCCTCCAAGAGGTGTGCGTAACAGTGTGGGTTTCCCACAAATGTTGCGAGGGGGTAAAATATGTTAGGAACAATATAGGATGATTCACAATAATTATTTGCTAATATAATAATTGCTTGCCATTATGTAATTTTGGTAATGGTGAGACTGGTTAGAGGTTAAAAAAATCCTTTGCATAAATTGCCTACATTACTACAAATATTAATAGCTTATTATGGAAAATAAGAAATGATTTGTATAATATTTTTTAAATGGCTATGTATAAAACAAATCGAGGTGAGGGTGATGGAAATGCATTTGGCGGTTGATCTGCTTCTGTTCTGTAGGTGGCACTGTTTGCTCTTTTCGAGGGATGGATTCCGGTCTCTCCGGGGATATGGGATCCGGGTGGTCTGCTGGGCATTGGGATGACAACCCAACTCGGGATGAGGAGAGTTTTAAGTAGGTGGAATAGTGGGGACCAATTGGAGGGTAACTTAGTAGCAATGCAAATATCATGGTACAGCTATATAGACACTCTTTCATCACGTTACTTTTTAATGGTAGGTTTACAAACATATATTTTGATAAATAGAATTGAAACTTGTGGTGAAATATGTATAGCCAGTTATAATTGTAATGGCTTAGCAGATAACAGAAAAAGATGATCAGTATTTACCTGGCTAAAAGAGAAGGAATATAATATATATTGTTATCAAGAAACTCATTCAACAATTTTAGATTAAGTTTTGTGGAAAAAGGACTGGGGGTGCGAAATATATTTCTCCCATGGGCAAAGAAATTCAAAAGGGGTGATGGTTTTAATTAATAATAACTTTGATCCAAATGTGCAAATTGTCCAAACAGATCAGGGTAGATGGATTATTTTAAATATGTTATTGGACAATAAACAGACATGGCTTATTAACCTATACGGTCCAAATAATGATCCAACCTTCTTTGACAATATATAAGAATTGATCAACTCTACAAGCAACACTAGACTCTATTATTATGGTGGGAGATTTTAAATACGGTCTTAAATACCTCTATAGACCAGAAAGGAAATCACACTACAAACTATTAGCCTCAGGCACTTAAGGAAATCATTAATGTCATGGATATATTGGAATTAGTGGATATATGGAGGCTTAAATACCCTGACCTAGTGAGATATACATGGCGGAGGCTTAATCAAGCTAGTCGTCTTGATTACTTTCTTATGTGTTAATAGGGGACAGAATGCGATCGGTTCATCACATAATTGGCAAATATGGAGGACCTGAGCCCTAGGACCATGCCTCAGGACTACCTGGCATGATGACTCCTTGCTGTCCCCAGTCCACCTGGTCATGCTGCTGCTCCAGTTTCAACTGTTCTGACTGCGGCTATGGAACCGTGAGCTGTTCACCGGACGTGCTCCCTGTCCCAGACCTGCTGTTTTCAACTCTCTAGAGACATCAGGAGCGGTAGAGATACTCTTAATGATCGGCTATGAAAAGCCAACTGACATTTACTCCTGAGGGGCTGACTTGCTGCACCCTCGACAACTACTGTGATTATTATTATTTGACCATGCTGGTCATTTGTGAACATTTGAACATCTTGGCCATGTTCTGTTATAATCTCCACCTGGCACAGCCAGAAGAGGACTGGCCATCCCTCATAGCCTGGTTCCTCTCTAGGTTTCTTCCTAGGTTTTGGCCTTTCTAGGGAGTTTTTCCTAGCCACCGTGCTTCTACACCTGCATTGCTTGCTGTTTGGGGTTTTAGGCTGGGTTTCTGTACAGAACTTTGAGACATCAGCTGATGTAAGAAGGGCTATATAAATACATTTGATTTGATATACTCTTACAGAATTTCCATGTGGGCGAGGATATTGGAAATGTTTTCAAAGCCTACTGGATGATAACTTGTTTAACTAGGACAGAAGAATTGATAACTGACTTTTTCTGACATAAAATAGGTACAGCAGAACCCCTTATTGTATGGGACACTTTTAAATGTGCCAGTAGACCCCATGCAATTCAGTACTCCTCTATAAAACAAAAATAATTTAGATCAAAAGAGTCCATATTAACAAAGGAAATTGAAGGACTAACAGTACAGTTAGATGGCAATAAAAACTGTACCATAGAGGCACAGAATAAGTTAGAGGAAAAACAAAAAGAAATGGAGGAACTCATTCAAGAAAGATCCAGTGAATTATATTATAAAAATAAGCAAATAATTTTTCATTCTTCAACATAGAAATGCTACCAAATTTTTTTTTGAAACTTGTTACAGATGATGGAGTCACGCATGATTCACTGAATGATATTTTGAAAGAGGAAGTAAAGTACTTTCAGAATGTTTTTGTTTGTCTCCTCCATCTCCACTAATCATAGTTGAAGTGTACCTATGATGAAAATTACAGGCCTCTCTCATCTTTTTAAGTGGGAGAACTTGCACAATTGGTGGCTGACTAAATACTTTTTTGCCCCACTTGTATGTATGAATGTTTATGTATACAGTTGAAGTCGGAGGTTTATATACACCTTAGCCAAATACATTTAAACTCAGTTTTTCACAATTCCTGACATTTAATCTGAGTAAAAAGACCCCGTCTTAGGTCAGTTAGGATCACCACTTTATTTTAAGAATGTGAAATGTCAGAATAATAGGAGAGTGATTTATTTCAGGTTTTATTTCGTTCATCACATTCCCAGTGGGTCAGAAGTTTACATACACTCAATTCGAATTTGGTAACATTGCCTTTAAATTGTTCAACTTGGGTCAAATGTGTCAGGTAGCCTTCCAGAAGCTTCCCACAATAAATTGGGTGATTTTTGGCCCATTCCTCCTGACAGAGCTGGTGTAACTGCGTCAGATTTGTAGGCATCCTTGCTCGCACACACTTCTTCAGTTCTGCCCACAAATTTTCTCTAGGCTTGAGGACAGGGCTTTGTGATGACCATTCCAATACCTTGACTTTGTTTTCCATAAGCCATTTTGTCACAACTTCTGAAGTATGCTTGGGACCCAATTGAAACCAAGCTTTAAATTCCTGACTGATATATCCACATAATTTTCCTTCCTCATGATGCCATCTATTTTGTGAAGTGCACCAGTCCCTCCTGCAGCAAAGCACCCCCACCACATGATGCTGCCACCCCTGTGCTTCACTGTTGGGATGGTGTTCTTCGGCTTGCAAGCCTCCCCCTTTTCCCTCCAAACATAACGATGGTCATTATGGCCAAACAACAGTTCTATTTTCGTTTCATCAGACCAGAGGACATTTCTCCAAAAAGTACAATCTTTGTCCCCATGTGCAGTTGCAAACTGTAGTCTGGCTTTTTTATGGTGGTTTTGGAGCAGGGGCTTCTTCCTTGCTGAGCGGCCTTTCAGTTTGTGGATATAGATAGTTTCGTACCTGTTTCCTCCAGCATCTTCACAAGGTCCTTTGCTGTTCTGGGACTGATTTGCACTTTTCGCACCAACGTATGTTGATCTCTAGGAGACAGAACGCGTCTCCTCCCTGAGTGGTATGATGGTTGCGTGGTCCCATGGTGTTTCTACAAGCGTACTATTGTTCGTATAGATGAACGTGGTACCTTCAGGCGTTTGGAAATTGCTCCCAAGGATGAACCAGACTTGTGGAGGTCTACAATTTATTTCTGAGGTCTTGGCTGATTTCTTTAGATTTTCCCATGATGTCAAGCAAAGAGGCACTGAGTTTGAAGGTAGGCCTTGAAATACATCCACTGGTACACCTCCAATTGACTCAAATGTTGTCAATTAGCCTATCAGAAGCTTCTAAAGCCATGACATAATTTTCTGGAATTTTCCAAGCTGTTTAAAGGCACAGTCAACTTAGTGTATGTAAACTTATGACCCACTGAAATTGGGACACAGTGAATTTGTCACGTTCCTGACCTGTTTTCTGTTGTTTTGTATGTGTTTGATGGTCAGGGCGTGAGATTTGGGTGGGCCGTCTATGTTGGTTTTGGGTTGCCTGGTATGGCTCTCAATTAGAGGCAGGTGTTTGACGTTTCCTCTGATTGAGAGTCATATTAAGGTAGGTTGTTCTCACTGTTTGTTTGTGGGTGATTGTCGTTCGTGTCTGTGTCTGCGCACCACACGGGACTGTAGCGTTTGTTCGTTCGTTTGTTATAGTCTGTACCTGTTCCTACGTGCTTCGTGTTTTATGTAAGTACTCTCGTTCAGGTCTGTCTACTTCGTTTTGTTGTTTTGTAAATTTATCAAGTGTTCTTCGTGTGTTTAGTTTCGTCTTGTTAATAAAGTATCATTATGTATTCACAACCCGCTGCATGTTGGTCGAATCACTACTCCTCCTCTTTGTATGAAGAGGAGGAGGAACACCGTTACAGAATTTTAATGAAATAATCTGTGAAAACAATTGTAGGAAAAATTATTTGTGACATGCACAAAGTAATGTCCTAACCGATTTGTGAAAACTATATTTTGTTAACAAGAAATTTGTGGAGTGGTTGAAAAACGAGTTTTAATGACCAACCAACCTAAGTGTTTGTAAACCTCTGAAGGGAATGAATGTGCTTTGTGCTTGCTGCTGAAAACACTACGTGCTTATGCAAGGTACATTGTGTCTGTCTGTGAGGAGGAGAACACTTTATATTGTATTCCGTCCATGGTTCTTGGAATGTTAATGCATTCTCATAACATTGATACATTCTGTCATGCAGCAACACAATGTTCTCTGAGGTAAATATCCCCGGTTATACATTTCTCTGTCCTTCTAGACCCTCACAAACTTCCAAAGATGCACCATTAATCAAACTGCAATGTCCGCTGTGACTGTGAGACCGAATAGCGTGAGATATCAACACTTTAGACATAGGCGATAGCAAGGGTATTCTATATGATTGATAATGTTTGCAGAGTGCAAAACAATGAAATCTTACCAATTATCTAGCTAGGTGATTCAACTGATGATATATCAGAAAGTGATCGTCATCGTGTGATCTTCACCCTGGTTAGACGTACAATGCAAGGGATTATTCTGTTCTGTGCATTCTATGTGTTCTGTATGAAAATGTTCTATGGAAGTGTTTTAAAATGTTTCGATATGTTCATGATATCATTCCACAATTTTAAATGAAACATGTAGCTATGCATTAGGCAAATTAAGTAATATTGCGGTAACAATGAAATATTGCAGTATATATTGCAGTATAAAACAAGGAAAGTTAGTCATCCACTGCTGTGTGTATGTGTGTCGTGTTCAATCCAGTTTGTGTGTGGGACAGCTCATTAGGCCTGACATTTTTTATCAAATTGATGCTTTCACAACTTTCTGACAACAAATACAAACCAGATAAACAATAAAGTAGCCAAGATGAGGAAACGGATGCAATCGAATCTAAGCCAGGTCATTCACAGATCACAGGTGAGACTACAGTCATAGAGAGCCACGGAATGCTACAGTTACCAATCTCCCCAAAGGTTAGCGCTAGAATAGATTATTATGGCTAATCAGATCACTCACACGTGAGCCTACTAAGAAACCTATCCAACGGTCAGCACAGGTTATTATGGCTAAAGTCATAGATCGCCACTGGTGCTAACTAAATCTATCAAAGGGTCAGACTCAGAACAGTGGGTAGTATTGATCTCACCCTAATCCTTACCAATCTTTGCAAGAGTCAAACTGACAGACTTGTATAGGTACAGTGAGTCTAGACTGCATCATAAGTGCTTATAAGCCTACAGCTTCAGAAGCAAGCCCTAGCCATAACACTAGTCTAACGGATATGGGAATTGAACTCTGCTCTTTAATGCAAACGCCCAATCATTTAGATTCTAACAGCTTATACTAAGAACTCAGAACTCATTAGCATGACTCCAGATGTTTGGTGGTCCATGATGAATAATTTCATGCAGAAATGATGTAATAGGGGATCTAGATTGCAGAACCTCCCCTAACAGTGTTCCCTAAAAGCCCCCAAACAGAGATGGGTAGCATCCCAAATGGCACCCTATTCCCCTACATAGTGCACTACTTTCGACCAGAGCACTTGGGATGCAGACATGGTGCTACTGTAGTTCTGTCTGGGAACCTCCTCACAACAGGGACAAGGGTTTTTGGTATCTGTGACGGCTTTTCCAAATCCTCTTTCAGAGCCACATAGCAGAACGGGATATTATGATCTGACACTGAGTGCAGTGCAGCATCCCTAAAATACAGGCCCAATGTAGGCATAATCCACCTGAGAGAAATAAGCATTATGTATTGTAAAAATATATAAAAGTTTCGAAAATATTAAATCACTTACCTCATGATGGAAATGAACAACATAACATGGAACATCAGGTGCAGGAAACCATTGAGTTGATAAATAATGATAATAAAAACAAAAGCACAATAAAAACATATAATTTTATATTAAGAAAGGGCTTACCTTCTCTTGGTACTGCCTGCGGGACGAGTCCAGGGATTGGATGAGAGCGGTGGCGTGGCCGACGAACATGGCGTAGCAGGTGGCGCCCACAATCATACTGAGCATGGTGATCCACAGGTCGGACATGCTGACGGGCGCCCGGGCGCCGTACCCGATACACAGCATGTGGCTCATGGCCTTAAAGAGAGCGTACGAGTACTGCTTACCCCACGAGTCATTCTGCAGGGGAGACAGGGGGAGAAGGAGGGAGAGAGAAGGGGAGAGTTACCGCGGGCTTGTAGAAGATTTACGGCACAGAGAGAGAAGGATCTTTCTCTTTGATGGATAACTGAACCTCCACAGAACATCCTGCCAACATACCCTTCATGCTTGGGCACGTTACGCTCACAGAGTGACTAAACCACCCCTCCCTCTCCTCCCTCGCTCTCTCATTCCTCCTTGGCCAACGTGTGTAAAACAATTGATGGCTGGAAGCGGTGCTAATCAACATTGATTACTTCCATTAGCTGTGTAAGAGCTGATGTTAAGTTTGTCTTTGACCTAGGGATCCTTCACTTCACTGAGCTGGACGGAGGAAGCAGAGAGGCGAGGGTTCTGCCTGGCTTCTGCCTTTTCTCTATTGCGTTCCAAATGGCACTATCCCCTGCATAGTGCACTGCTGTTGTAGTGTACTGTATAGGGAAGAGGGTGCCTTTTGGGATACAACCCTTCTTATGGCTGATTCCCACAAGTGCTTTAATGGGATTCAGTGCAGAGGCAGAAATACAGTCCTGTCAGGACCAAGGCACTATGATTCAGCCCAGATACTATAAACCCTGCTGGAGCAAGGCTTAGACTAAGCATCTGGCACATTGGTTTGAATCAATAGCATACAGTATTTATACAACTGCATTCTTCAGCATTGATTCTCAACATAGTCTCCTGGTGATCCATACTGTTGCTGTAAATGTCAATTCATCAAATGTATTTATAATGCCCTTTTTTTCATCAGCAGTTGTCACAAAGTTCTTGTACATTAAATGCAAGTGCTTATACAGTGTGGAAATTGAAGCTCTACATGTAAAATGTTAGTGAAATGAAATCTTGATGATGGATGCTCTGATTTTGAAAAGCAATAGGGGAGCCTGCAGCGACAGCACTGGCAGGTGTGGCATACAAGAAAAGACAACTCCGATAAAAGACAGGGCACGTTCATCAACCAACCTGCTAAATTCCTCAAGAGAAATCAGATCCTGCAGTTCTATCATACAGGTTTCAAAGGCTTACATGTAGGGAGCTGAGTCATTGACAGACTGGAGGTGGCATACAAGACAGCAGCAGAGGAAGACCTGGGTAAAGTACAATAGTTGCAGGCACTACAGCGACGGTATAAGACAGAACACTTGAGGTGGCTTCCAAGAGAGCGGCAGCAAAAAAAACCCTAGTAGGAATTTGTTATAAAGTATAACAGTGCAGTGTGTAATGCATCAGACACTGGAGGTGGCAGGCACTACAGCAACAGTAAAAGAGAGCGAGGAGTTGGCATACATGTGGCAGACGAACAGCAGTAAAAGACAGAACATACAATGGATGTAATAAAGTACAACAGCACGGTATGATGAAGCCTAGCACACACTGGAGGTGTCACAGCAGGAAAAGAAAGAACATAAAATGTGACACAGGTGATGCATCAACACAGTGTTACGCACGCCTCTAAGAAGAGGGAACGCAACACCCTGCTACAACTCAACCCCCCGTGAAGTGAAAGAGGTGTGGACTGTAAGTGTGAGAAAGGATGACAAAAAGGCAGAATTTACCGTTTACTAGGATTTTATTCCTGACACGGTAATATGGGGAAAGGGGGCTGGACGGAACCAAAGCAAAGAAAGTAAATAACAAAGCTCCCCCTCTCCTATCTAACCTGCCTACCCACTACTTACCTAACTTAGCACCACCTGGTGCCCTAACCAAAATACAGGGGGTGGTCCGCCCAGGTCTTACCTAGTGTGCCTAGACATTGAATATACTACGGGTATATGCATGCCCGCGGGCCTCTTGCCTAAGCACTCCCTAGGTCACTTCCCCCCTGGGAACAAATGAAACAGAATATAAAACAATACTCAAACAAACTAAGAAACAAAGGACATCAAATAATCTCTATCTGAGCAACAATCTCACACAGAACATACCAACTGCTCCCAGCAACAACTAACACAGTACATACCAACGACCAACATGTTATAACCCTCAGCCAACAACCTCCTCTCTCAGCAATGATCTATATAACATTCAATCTCTCCAGCAATGATCTCAGCCTACAATGATCTAAGCCTGCCTATGATCTCTCTCACATTCAATCTCAGCCTGCCTATGCTCTCAGCCTGCCTATGCTCTCAGCCTGCCTATGCTCTCAGCCTGCCTATGCTCTCAGCCTGCCTATGCTCTCAGCCTGCCTATGCTCTCAGCCTGCCTATGCTCTCAGCCTGCCTATGATCTCCCTCTTCTGATCAACAGAACACTGGCTTTTATAGCTTCAGGTGGCAATAGTAATTAGAGATATAGAGGTCGAACGAGGGGGCGGGGTCAGCTCGCCAATCATTAATTGGGGCCGACCAATCAGCTGCTTGGGGAGAATTTCAGGAAGCCATCTCCTGAAACACACACACTCAAATACAAACTACAACACAGAAACTGGGGAACGTAACAACAGTTAAAGACAGAGCACAGGAGGAAGCATTCTAGAAAACACCAATATAAGACAGAACATAGAACAAATGTTACATTTAGTACAACAGTGTTTGAGACAGTGGGGGTTGGGAGTGACAATGTTCTAGAGGTGCACGAGTAGTTCTTTCTATGAAGTGTTCTGCTGGAGTACTTCCTCGGCACATTTAGTTCACAGAAAGAGAGGAACAGGAGAGAAAATTGGAGGAGTCCGCCACTCAGGAAGAGCAACTACAAGAGACTGTATCAGGGAGCTGTCACATCCGTCTTTCCAAATTGAGCTTAGGTGCCTTGCCGGGAGTCATAGTGTGCATCCCAGATGGCACCCTATTCACTTTGTAGTGCCTATAGAGGCCTAAAGGGCTCTGGTCAAAAGTAATATACTATATAGGGAATAGGGTACCATTTTGGACGTAGTCACAGATGTAGGGGCCTGTTTGGTGGCTTGCTAGCCATATTATATGACTCTACTCTCTTTTTTAATGTTTTATTTATTTTATAAAATCGACATTGAAGTCTTCAAGACTAGTGGCTTGCAGGAGGATGGAATTTATGCCACTAGGAAGTGGGAGTTGTACAGAATATCCTGACCTGGAGGCTTGTGACATTTGTGACATTTATTAAGATGAGTAATGTAACAAACAGTTCATTGGGTTCAGGGTTTGGTTGTGTGGTTGCAGCCCAAAGAACAAAGGGGTCAAAAAGGCATACAGTTTGAAGGCTTATGTTAATTTTCCTTTACAGTGCATTCAGGAAGTATTCAGACCCCTTGACATGTTAAACATTTTGTTACGTTACAGCCTTATTCTAAAATGGATTAAATCGTTTTCCCCCCTCATCAATCTACACACAATATTCAATAATGACAAAGCAAAAAACGTTTTTTGAATTTTTTGCAAATGTATAAAATAAAATAAAAATAATATATATATACTTTTTTACATTTACATAACTATTCAGACCCTTTACTCAGTACTTTGTTGAAGCACCTTTGGCAGCGATTACAGCCTCACGTCTTCTTGGGTATGACGCCACAAGCTTGGCACACCTGTATTTGGGGAGTTTCTCTCATTCTTCTCTGCAGATCCTCTGAAGCTCTGTCAGGTTGGATGGGGTGCGTCGCTGCATAGCTATTTTCATGTCTCTCCAGAGATGTTCGATCAGGTTCAAGTCTGGGTTCTGACTGGGCCACTCAAAGATATTCAGAGACATGTCCCAAAGCCAACCCTGTGTTGTCATGGCGATGTTCTTAGGGTCGTTGTCTTTCGCCCCAGTCTCAGGTACAGAGCTCTCTGGAGCAAGTTTTCATCAAGGATCTCACTGTACTTTGCGCAGTTCATCTTTCCCTCGATCCTGGCTAGTTTTCCAGTCCCTGTCGCTGAAAAACATCCTCACAGCATGATGCTGCCACCCCCATGCTTCACCCTAGGGATGGTGCCAGGTTTCCTCCAGACGTGACACTTGGCACTCAGGCCAAAGAGTTCAATCTTGGTTTCATCAGACAAGAGAATCTTCTTTCTTATGGTCTGAGATTCCTTTATGTGCCTTTTGGCAATCCCCAAGCGGGATGTCATGTGCCTTTTTACTGAGGAGTGGCTTCCGTCTGGCCACTCTACCATAAAGGCCTGATTGGTGGAGTGCAGTAGAGATGGTTGTCCTTCTGGAAGGTTCTCCCATCTCCACAGAGGAACTCTTGAGCTCTGTCAGAGTGACCATCGGCTTCTTGGTCACCTCCCTGACCAAGGCCCTTCTCCCTCGATTGCTCAGTATGGCCGGACGGCCAGCTCTAGGAAGAGTCTTGGTGGTTCCAAACTTCTTCCATTTAAGAATGAAGGCCAATGTGTTCTTGGGGACCTTTAATGCTGCAGACATTTTTTGGTACCCTTCCCCAGATCTGTGCCTCGACTAGATCCTGTCTTGGAGCTCTACAGACCATTCTTTCAACCTCATGGCTTGGTTTTTGCTCTGACATGCACTGTCAACTGTGGGACCTTATATAGACAGGAGTGTGCCTTTCCAAATCATGTCTAATCAATTGAATTTACCACAGATGGACTCCAATCAAGTTGTAGAAACATCTCAAGGATGATCAATGGAAACAGGATGCACCTGAACTCAAATTGGAGTCTCATAGGAAAGGGTCTGAATACTTACTGTATGTAATTTAGGTATGTGTTTTAAAAAATATATATACATTTGCAAAAAAAAATTAAAATATGTTCATTATGAGGTATTGTGTATAGATTTGGATTTTTTTAATGGCAGTAACGTAACAAAATGTGGAAAAAGGGAAGGGGTCTGAATACTTTCCGAATGCACTGTATATCCTTACTCTAGTATTGTTGCTGAGTTACAGTTTATATCAGGAAATCAGCCAATTGAATATTATGTTTTTAACCTTTATTTAACTAGGCAAGTCAGGTAAGAACAAATTCTTATTTTCAATGACAGCCTAGGAACAGTGGGTTAACTGTCTTGTTCAGGGGCAGAACGACAGAGTTTTACCTTGTCAGCTCGGGGATTCGATCTTGCAACCTTTCGGTTACTAGTCCAACGCTCTAAACACAAGGCTACCTGCCGCCCCATAAATTAATTAGGCCGTAATCTGTGGATTTCACATTACTGGAAATACAGATATACATCTATTGGTCACGGATACCTTAAAAAAAAGTAGGGGCATAGATCAGAAAACCAGTCAGTACCTGGTGTGACCACCATTCGCCTCATGCAGCGCGCCACATCTCCTTCGCATAGAGTTGATCAGGCTGTTGATTGTGACCTGTGGAATGTTGTCCCACTCCTCTTCAATGGCTGTGTGAAGTTGCTGGATATTGGCGGGAACTGGAACACGCTGTCGTACGCGTCAATCCAGAGCATCCCAAACATGCTCAATGGGTGACATGTCTGGTGAGTATGAAGGCCATGGAAGAAATGGGACATTTTCAGCTTCCAGGAAATTGTGTACTTAAAGGAAATTGATCCTTGTAACATGAGGCCGTGCATTATCACGCTGAAACATGAGGTGATGATGGCAGATGAATGGCACTACAATGTGCTTCAGGACCTCATCAAGGTATCTCTGTGCATTCAAACTGCCATTGAAAAAATGCAATCGTGTTTTGTCTACCGTAGCTTATGCCTGCCCATACCATAACAACACCGCTACCATGGGGCACTCTGTTTACAATGTTGACATCGGCAAACTACTCACCCACACAACGCCATACACATAGTCTGTGGATGTGAGGAGGGTTGGACGTACTGCCAAATTCTCTAAAACGACACTGGAAGCAGCTTATGGCAGAGAAATTAACGATAAATTCTCTGGCAACAGTGCTGGTGGACATTCCTGCAGTCAGCATGCCAATTGTACACTCCCTCAAAACTTGTGGCAAAGCTGTACAAAATTAGACTGGCCTTTAAGTGTCCCCAGCACAAGGTGCACCTGTGTAATGATCATGCTGTAATCATCTTCTTGAAATGCCACACCTGTAGGGTGAATAGAGTATCTTGGCAAAGGAGAAGTTATCACTTACAGGGATGTAAACACATTTGTGCACAGGTTTTTATTTTGTGCATATGGAACATTTCTGGGATCTTTTATTTCAGCTCATCAAACATAGGACCAAGACTTTACATATTGCATTTATATTTTTGATCAGTTATAGTCCCTTTCAGAATGATAGAAAATCTAAGAGAAAAATATTATTAAAAGATCCTGTATAGTATAAGCTTACAGTGTGTTGAAGTAGTAAGCAATATGCTCATTTAGCCTTCATTTACACTGGTTAGTCTCATTGAGACAAAATATATTTGCAATAGAGACCTGCATTATGTTAAAATGTTGAAGTATGGTGTAATGTGTTTATGTAACTGTATGTTGTAGTGTTGATAATATGGCACACAACCAATGATGTATATCAACATATGTACTGTACATGTACAGTATGTCTATGAATTGATCTGCATGGGGAACCAACTTAACCATGTCAAAGCCACCATGCCCGGAGAAGCCACCATTGCAGGAGCGAATCTCCTGCTGGGGGATTAAGGAGCATGCTAAGGCCTACTATAAACATGCATACTGTCAACATACAGTACACACATTCAACTGGTAAACAAGAACCAAGCCATGTACAGTGAAGTCGGAGGTTTACATACACCTTAGCCAAATACATTTAAACTCAGTTTTTCACAATTCCTGACATTTAATCCTAGTAAAAAAATCCCTGTTTTAGGTCAATTAGCATCACTACTTTATTTTAAGAATGTGAAATGTCAGAATAATAGTAGAGAGAATGTTTTTCTTTCATCACATTCCCAGTGGGTCAGAAGATTACATATACTCAATTAGTATTTGGTAGCATTGCCTTTAAATTGTTTAACTTTGGTCAAACGTTTCGGGAAGCCTTCCACAAGCTTCCCACAATAAGTTGGGTGAATTTTGGCCCACTCCTCCTGACAGAGCTGATGTAACTGAGTCAGGTTTGTAGGCCTCCTTGCTCGCATACGCTTTTTCAGTTCTACCTACAAATGTTCTATAGGATTGAGGACAGGGCTTTGTGATGGCCACTCCAATACCTTGACTTTGTTGTCTTTAAGCCATTGGGATGAGTTAGATTGCAAAGTGAAGGAAAAGCAGCCAACAAGTGCTCAGCATATGTGGGAACTCCTTTGAAACTTCAGGTGAAGCTGGTTGAGAGAATGCCAAGTGTAGAAACATGTCATCAGTAGCCTGCTAATATTAGCCCTACCAGCCTGTTAACGTTAGTTTAGCATTGCATAAGTCATCCAGTGGCTATCAACTCATAGCTTAAAACCTGTTATGGCTGCAATCCCATTAACGGGATAAGTGTCATCAACAACCGCTGAATAGCATAGCGCTACATTCAATAAATATTACTAAAAATATTTATATTCATGAAATCACAAGTGCAATATAGGAAAACACAGTTTAGCCTTTTGTTAATCCACCTGTCGTATCAGATTTTGAAATTATGCTTTACAGCGAAAGAAATCCAAGCGTTTGTGTAAGTTTATCGATCGCTCGACAAAACTAGCTAACATTGAATCTGGTTAGTTAGCTACCTGACTATTCATGCAGGGTAGTAACGTCATGAGTTGTGATTATGGTTCATTGTTTACCTAGCTAGCTAATGTTAGCTGGCTGGCTCGCTAGCTAATGTTACGTGTATGACCTTATTATTTGTATCTCAGAGCTATTTGCTTAGCTAGCTATTACAGTTCATTGTTAACCTAGCTAGCTAGCTACATGTCTTAACAAAAGACACTATGCAAGTATACATTTCGGGTGCGTTCGTAAATTCAGTCAGGCCATCTACTCCGATTTCAGAGCACTCTCGTCTGAGTGTTCCAGAGCGCAGAATAACTGATGAATTTACGAATGCTCAACACCCGTTGAATATGACCGGTATCAGGTAACGTTGGTAAATAAGCGTAATTCAATTGTTGCCAGCAGCCCACTTGCAGTCACCAACGCTCTGGATAACATCAAATCTGCCGAACCAGCTCTGCTAGGGTGAGTAAAATGGTCAGAGTGGGGTGTTCTTTCATTATGTGTTTCTGGAAGTAGCTAGCAAGTTAGCCAATGTTAGCCAGTTAGCTTGGGTGCTTGATTGCCTTTGTGAGGTCAGAACGTTTGGATCAACCCTATTCATCGGCCAGAGTGTCCGGGGTGTTCTCTGAACGCTCCGAGAGCGACACATTTTGAATTTACCAAAGAACAATCTGACAGCACAGTTGCAGTCACCAACGCTCAGGGATGACATAACAGCCTAACCAGCTCTGCTAGGGCAAGTAATGTTTTGTGAGTTTTTCTTTATTTAACTAGGCACTGTCATTTGTTTCTGGAAGTAGCTAGCAAGTTAACTTGGGTGCTTGACTTCTGTTGTTAGTACACAACGCTCGGATCAACCCTTAAAGAGATGGGTGGGGATAAAGCTTAAGAGGGTGTGAACGACGCTGAATGGGGAGTGCAGAGGCTACCGGAGAGAGGAACCGGAGCTATGAGGGAACGCGTCTGGCACGGAAGCCCGAAAAGCCCGTAAGTAATTCCCAAAAATTTCTTGGGGGGGGGCTAGGAGGTAGTGGGCCAAGGGCAGGTAGGAGACCTGCGCCCACTTCCCAGGCTTACCGTGGAGAGCGGGAGTATGGGCAGGCGCCGTGTTACGCAGTAGAGCGCACGGTGTCTCCTGTACGAGTGCATAGCCCAGTGCGGGTTATTCCACCTCCCCGCACTGGTAGGGCTAGATTGAGTATTGAGCCAGGTGTCATGAGGCCGGCTCAACACGTCTGGTCTCCAGTGCGTCTCCTCGGGCCGGCATACATGGCACCGGCCTTACGCATGGTTTCCCCGGTTCGCCTACATAGGCCGGTGCGGGTTATTCCACCTCCCCGCACTGGTCGGGCGACCGGGAGCATTCAACCAGGTAAGGTTGGGCGGGTTCAATGCTCAAGAGTGCCAGTACGCCTCCACGGTCCGGTATTTCCGGCACCACCTCCCCGCCCCAGCCTAGTACCTACAGTGTCTACACTACGCACTAGGCTACCAGTGCGTATCCTGAGCCCTGTTCCTCCTCCACGCACTCTCCCTGTAGTGCGTGTATCTAGCCCGGTGCCTCCAGTTCCGGCCCCACGCACTAAGCTACCAGTGCGTCTCCAGAGCCCTGTACAAACTGTATCTTCTCCCCCTACTAATCCTGATGTGCTTGTCCTCAGCCCGGCGTCACCAGTGCCGGTATCACGCATCAGTTATAGAGTGGGCTTTGAGAATACAGTGTGCCCTGTTCCTGCTCCCCGCACTAGTAGGAAGGTGCTTATCATTAGCCCTGTGCCTCCAGTTCCGGCACCACGCACCAGGTCTACAGTGCACCGTATCCGGCCAGAGCCATCCGTCTCCCCAGCGCCATCTGAGCCATCCGTCTCCCCAGCGCCATCTGAGCCATCCGTCTCCCCAGCGCCATCTGAGCCATCCGTCTCCCCAGCGCCATCTGAGCCATCCGTCTCCCCAGCGCCGTCTGAGCCATCCGTCTGCCAGGAGCCTGCAAAGCCGCCCGTCTGCCATGAGCCTGCAAAGCCGCCCGTCTGCCATGAGCCTACAGAGCCGTCAGCCAGACAGGAGCCGCTAGAGCCGTCAGCCAGACAGGAGCCGCTAGAGCCGTCAGCCAGACAGGATCTGCCAGAGCCGCCAACCAGACAGGATCTGCCAGAGCCGCCAACCAGACAGGATCTGCCAGAGCCGCCAACCAGACAGGATCTGCCAGAGCCGCCAACCAGACAGGATCTGCCAGAGCCGCCAACCAGACAGGATCTGCCAGAGCCGCCAGCGAGCCATGAGCAGCCAGAGCCGTCAGAGAGCCATGAGCAGCCAGAGCCGTCAGAGAGCCATGAGCAGCCAGAGCCGTCAGAGCGCCATGAGCAGCCAGAGCCGTCAGAGCGCCATGAGCGTCGAGAGCCGTCAGCCTGCCATGAGCGTCGAGAGCCGTCAGCCTGCCATGAGCGTCGAGAGCCGTCAGCCTGCCATGAGCATCGAGAGCCGTCAGCCTGCCATGAGCGTCGAGAGCCATCAGCCTGCCATGAGCGTCGAGAGCCGTCAGCCAGCCATGAGCGTCGAGATTCGTCAGTCAGCCATGAGCTGCCCTTCAGCCTAAAAAGGCTAGATACCCAGAACTGCCCATCAGTCCAGAGCTGTCTCTCTGTCCGGAGCTGCCTTTCAGTCCGGAGTTGCCCCTCTATCCTGATCTCCCTCTCTATCTTTATCTACCTCTATATTCTTATCTATCCCTCTGTATTGATTTATCTCTCTGTCCCGGTGTTGTCCTTATTGGGTATGTTATTAAGAGAATTTTGTGGGAGAGAAAAGAGGGTGGACATTCTTGGAGGGAGGAAGTTAGGATGGATTATGGTGGGGTGGGAACCGCGCCCGGAGCCTGAGCCACCACCGTGGTTAGATGCCCACCCAGACCCTCCCCTAGTCCTTGTGCTGGTGCGTCCGGAGTTCGCACCTTGTGGGGGGGGTACTGTCACGTTCCTGACCTATTTATGTTAGTTGTTATGTGTGTTAGTTGGTCAGGACGTGAGGTTGGGTGGGCATTCTATGTTATTTGTTTCTATGTTGGTTTGGTTTGCCTGGTATGGCTCTTGATTTGAGGCAGGTGGTTTGCGTTTTCCTCTAATCAAGAGTCATATTTAGGTAGGGCATTCTCACTGTTTGTTTGTGGGTGATTGTCTCCTGTTCGTACCACACTGGACTGTAGCGTTTGTTTGTTTCGTTTCGTTTCGATGTCGTCTGTTTCCTGTACGTAAGTTTATGTTTAGTTATGTAAGTTTATGTTCAGGTTTCGTCAACGTCGTTTTCTTGTTTTGTAGTTTTGAAATTGTTTTGTTTCGTTTCGTGTTGCCATCGTGTTTATAATAAAGATGGCTTATTTCCCACAAGCTGCGTTTTGGTCTGAAGATCCTTCTCTCCTCACCTCATCCGAGGATGAGGAGAGCACCAGCCGTTACACGCAACTTTCTGGGTAAGACTAAGAGCTTTCCACACCTGGATTGTATAACATTTGCCCAAATTGTTAAAAATTCTTCAAGCTCTGTCAAATTGGTTGTTGACCATTGCTAGACAACCATTGAGCATCTATGGCAAGACCTGAAAATGGTTGTCTAGCAACGGTCACCAACCATTTTCAGGTCTGCCATAGATGCTCAAGTAGATTTAAGTCAGAACGCCGCAGCCCGTCTGGTGTTCAACTTTCCCAAGTTCTCTCACGTCACCCCGCTCCTCCGCTCTCTCCACTGGCTTCCAGTTGAAGCTCGCATCCGCTACAAGACCATGGTGCTTGCCTACGGAGCTGTGAGGGGAACGGCACCTCCGTACCTTCAGGCTCTGATCAGGCCCTACACCCAAACAAGGGCACTGCGTTCATCCACCTCTGGCCTGCTCGCCTCCCTACCTCTGAGGAAGTACAGTTCCCGCTCAGCCCAGTCAAAACTGTTCGCTGCTCTGGCACCCCAATGGTGGAACAAACTCCCTCACGACGCCAGGTCAGTGGAGTCAATCACCACCTTCCGGAGACACCTGAAACCCCACCTCTTTAAGGAATACCTAGGATAGGATAAAGTAATCCTTCTAACTCCCCCCCCCCCTTAAAAGAGTTAGATGCACTATTGTAAAGTGGTTGTTCCACTGGATATCATAAGGTGAATGCACCAATTTGTAAGTCGCTCTGGATAAGAGCGTCTGCTAAATGACTTAAATGTAAATGTAAAATGTAAGTCAAAACTCTGCCACTCAGGAACATTCACTGTCTTCTTGGTAAGCAACTCCAGTGTAGATTTGGCCTTGTGTTTTAGATTATTGTCCTGCTGAAAGGTGAAATCATCTCCCAGTGTCTGGTGGAAAGCAGACTGAACCAGGTTTTCCTCTAGGATTTTGCCTGTGATTAGCTCCATTTTCTTTCTTTTTTAAACTGAAAAAGTCCCCAGTCCTTAACAATTACAAGCATAACCATAACATTATAGAGCCACAACTATGTTTGGAAATATGAAGAGTGGTACTCAGTAATGTTGTACTGGATTTGCCCAAAATATAACGCTTTGCCACATTTTTTTAAGTATTACTTTAGTGCCTGCCTTGTTGCAAACACGATGCGTGTTTTGGCATATTTTTATTATGTACAACCTTCCTTCTTTTCACTCTATCAATTAGGTTAGTATTTCTGGAGTAACTACAATGTTGATTCAATCTCAGTTTTGTCATGGTTCCACCTGTCACCAGAGGGTGGCATAGACCGTCCTAGAAACGTTAACGACACTCGTGTGTCCTATTTACTCATTATGATTTCCCTGTTCAAAGAGGTGTGTTTCCTCTTGTCCTTTGCAGAAGCTTGAATTGTTAGTTTTGGTCTATTCTCTGCACCTGGATCCAACCTCACCACATCACAGCAAGCTTCTGCATCAACATGGACCCAGTAGAGATCACCTGGATCCAGAATGCTATAACCCAACAAGGAGCACTGCTGGGGCAGCAGCAAGAACAACTCTCCCAAATATCAGAGACCCTCCGGGCACTTATCAATTCCCTCCAACCACGGCCCAACCCTAACCCAGGAGGAGCCTCATCATCCAGTGCTACAGGCATCGCCGTAGTTCCCCCTAGGAACCTGCACAGGGAAACCAAGATCTCAGCCCCTGAGCACTATCATGACCACTCGGGAGGAAGTAAGGGGTTCCTCACTCAGTGTTCTTTGGTGTTCGAGCTACAGTCCTCCTCGTTCCACCGATCGGGCTATGATCGCCTACATAATTTCTCTACTCTAGGGCAAGGCTCTGGCATGGGCAACGGCAATGTAGGAACAGCAGCCACCATCCTTCAGCTTCATATTAGCCTTCACTGCCGAGCTGCGACGAGTCTTCACCCACCCAGTCGGCGGACGAGAAGCGGAATTCCTACTGTTCAACCTCCGCCGCCGAGAGTGGGTGAAATACTGAGGACCATAAACTGGCCGCTCGGGAACTAGGATAGGATCTCGAGTCCCTGATAATGCTGGCCATCAGGATTGACAACCACATCCGAGAATGTGTGAAACATAACCTTTTTGACAGCACCCCGTATCCCGATTTCCAGAGCACCCCAATCCCAGCATTGAGTTGCCCACGTCTGTGTCCCACCCTGATCTGTTTCACCTGTCCTTGTTATTATCTCCACCCCCTCCAGGTGTCGCTTGTTTTCCCCAGTGTATTTATCCTTGTGTTTCCTGTCTCTCTGTGCCAGTTCGTCTTGTATGTTTCCAAGTCAACCAATGTTTTTTCCCGTTCTCCTGTCTTTGCTATTCTCTTTTTTCTAGTCCTCCCAGTTTTGACCATTGCCTGTTTCTGGACTCTGTACCCACCTGCCTGACCATTCTGCCTGCCTTGACCTCGAGCCTTTCTGCCACTCTGTACCTCCTGGAGTCTGCACTGGTTTTGACCTTTTTCCTGTAACCATTCTCTTCCTACTCCTTTTTGGATTGTTAAACATCTTAGACTCCAACCATCTGCCTCCAGTGTCTGCATCTGCGCCTTGTCTTGTGTCATGATAGTCTGAGCTCACAGGAATGTGGCAGGCGCATGCGCAACGCATGCTGCTGCCTCTACTGCAGAGGTCTCGGACATATTGTTCTACATGCCCAGAGTTGACAGGAAACGCCGGGGCTCACCAGGACAAGGGGACACCCTGACGAGCTGTGAAATTACACTCCAGCTACCAGGCCACCATCTGACACTATCAGCAACCCTCCATTGGGACAACCGTCAGCACCAAGTTCAAGCCTTCTTGGACTACAAGGCCGCGGATCATTTCAGACCAAGACTTTGCCAGAGAATTACAAATCCCCTGCATGAAATGTCTCATCCCTCTACAGATTCAAGCCCTCGATGGACGCCCCATCGGCTCTGGCATGGTGGAATATCAGACCAAACCCATTCTACTGCAGGTTTGGGGAAACTTTTCTTTTGATCACTTCTCCCGAGGACCACCTTATCCTAGGGTACCTCTGGCTAGTGCTACCCACTATTCTCCTGGTCCACGGGACACCTACTAGACTGGGGTAAGAACTGTGAGTCTAAATGCCTAAGAACCCCACCAAGAGCATCGCCGTGTTCCCCAGCATCCATTGAAGACCAAGACGTTTCTGCTCTACCTTCCGAGTACTTTGACCTTCGGGAGGCCTTCAGTAGGAGGCAATCCGCCCATTCCCTCCTTATCATCCATACAACTGCGCCATAGAAGTCCTACCCGGCTCCCCTCCTCCCCTCCTCCCCAGGGCCGCCTGTACTCCCTCTCGACCTCTGAAGCCACAGTCATGGACAGTTACATCCGGGAATCGCTGGAGGCAGATTTCATTCACTCCTCTACATCCCCAACTGGTGCAGGCTTCTTCTTCGTGGGAAAGAAGAATGGAGGTCTTCGTCCCTGCATCGATTACAGTGGGCTGGACAGGATTACGATTAAGAATCATTACCCCCTACCCCTGATGTCTGCAGCATTGGAGTTGGCCCATTGGGCTCAATTCTTCACCAAACTGGACCTCCGCAACGCTTACAATCTGGTGAGAATCAGGGAGGGAGATGAATGGAAGACTGCCTTTAACACCCCGGGTGGCCACTATGAGTATTTAGTCATGCCCTTCAGATTATCGAACTCACCCACAGTCTTCCAAGCATTGGTCAATGACATGCTTAGGTGTATGTTGAATCGGGTCATCTTTGTTTACCTCAACGATACCCTGATCTTCTCCAAGACCCTTCTGGAACACATCTGCATGTCCGCTAAGACCTGAGATGCCTCCTGCAGAGTCAACAATACATGAAGATGGAGAAGTGTGAGTTCCATGTAGCCCAAGTTTCTTTCCTGGGCACATTATCTCTACCACTGGCATCCAAATGGACCCTGTAAAGGTGAGGGTGGATGGCACGGTCTCGCCTGACAAAATCAAGTCCAGCAGTTCCTTGGGTTTACTCATTTTATAAGCATTTTATATGCAACTTTGGTGCGGTGGCAGCACCTGTCACGGCCCTAACCTGGAAGTCCTAGAAATGTTTTTGTTGGACCCCTGAGGCTGACAGGGCAGTCGTGGAGCTCAAGGGACGTTTCACCTCCCGACCCATCCTCGTCCAACCTGATCCTACCGGTCCCTTCGTGGTAGAGGTGGATGCTTATAACACCGGAGTAGGGGCGGTCCATTCACAGCGGAACGAGGGGGACAAGAAACTGCACGCATGTGCCGTTCTCACCAGCGGAGGGCATCTACCATGTATTCAACCGGGAGTTCTTGGCTGTTAAGTGGGCCCTTGAGGGGTGGAGACAGTGGTTGGAGGGAAAACCTCATCCTTTCGGGATCTGGATGGACCATAAGAACTTGGTCTCCATTCAAGAAGCCAAGATGTTGAACGCTCGCCTGGCTAGCTGGGCTCTGTTCTTTAACAGGTTCACCCTAGCCTATCGCCCGGGATCCAAGAATCAGAAAACAGACACCAACACGATGTCTCTAATGAGGAGAGGGACTCCGAGCCCATCCCCAGCTCCCGCATTGTGGACCCCGTGATATGAGTATTGAGACCACGGTCCGACAAGCCCAGACCCGAGAACATGACTCCGGCCGGGGTCAACGATCATGTTCCACGATCAGCCCGATCCCGAGTACTACAATGGGGACACTCCTCTAAATTAATTGGGCATTCAGGAGTTAATCGGACACTGGAGTTCTTGAGGCGGAAATTCTGGTGGCCCAACATGATTGAGGATGTGAGATCCTTCGTTACGGCCTGCTCCACCTGTGCCCAAAGCAAGTCCTCATGGTCGCGATGGGCTGGGTTGCTCCAACCTCTGCCCATCCCTAGCCGGCCCTGGTCCCACCTGTCCATAGACTTTATCACAGGGTTAACCCCATGCCAAGGGGTTACCACTATCCTGGTGGTTGTCGATTGGTTTTCCAAGGCAGCCCATTTCATCGCCTTACCCAAGTTGCCCTCAGTGAAGAAGACCGCTGATCTCATGACTACCCATGTCTTTCAACGACACGGACTTCCCCAGGACATTGTCTCGGATCGTGGGCCCCAGTTCGTCACACAGTATTGGAAAGCCTTCTGCTCCCTGATGGTGAGTCTCTCCTCAGGGTTCCACCCACAGTCGAATGGGCAAACAGAGCGGGCCAACCAGGAGCTGGAGAAGTTCCTCAGCTGTTTCGTCTCCACCCAGGCCAGCAACTGGAGGAAGTTCCTCGTCTGTTGAGAGTATGCTCATAACACACTGCTGAAATCATCCACTGGACTGTTGCTGTTCGAGTGTCAGTTCGGGTTTGCCCCCCCCACCTGTTTCCTAAACAAGAGGCCAAAGCGGGGTGCCGTCAGCCAATGCGTTCATTCGACCATGTCACCTCACCTGGATTAGAGCGCAATCCTCCTTGCTGCGCTCTCTGCCCGACACCAACATTTTTGCAAATTTGTAAAAAAAACAAAAAACGAAAGACCTTATATACAAAAGTATTCCGACCCTTTCCTATGAGACTCGAAATTGAGCTCAGGTGCATCCTATTTTCATTGATCATCCTTGAGATGTTTCTACAAATTGATTGGAGTCCACCTGTGGTAAATTCAATTGATTGGACATGATTTTGAAAATCCCACACCTGTCTATATAAGGTCCCACAGTTGTCAGTGCATTTCAGAGCAAAAACCAAGCCATGAGGTAGAAGGAATAGTTGTAGAGCTCCGAGACAAGATTGTGTGGTGGGATGGGCACCAAAAAATGTGTGCAGCTTTGAAGGTCCCCAAGACAGTGGCCTCCATCATTGTTAAATGGAAGAAGTTTGGAACCACCAAGACTGTTCCTAGAACTGGTCGCCAGGCCAAACTGAGCAATCGGGGGAAAAGGGCCTTGGTCAGGGAGGTGACCAAAACCCGATGGTCACTTTGACAGAGCTCCAGAATTCCTCTGTGGAGATGTGAGAACCTTCCAGAAGGACAACCATCTCTGCAGCACTCCACCAATCAGGCCTTTATTGTAGATTGGCCAGACGGAAGCCACTCCTCAGTAAAAAGCACAACAGCCTGCTTGGAGTTTGCCAAAAGGCACCTAAAGGAATCTCAGACCATGAGAAACAAGATTCTCTGGTCTGATGAAATCAAGATTGAACTCTTTGGCCTGAATGCCAAGCATCACATCTGTAGGAAACTAGGCACCACTCATCACATCGCCTATACCATCCCTACAGTGAAGCACGGTGGTGGCAACATCATGCTGTGGGGATGTTTTTCAGCTGCAGGGACTGGGAGACTAGTCAGGATCGAGGGAAAGATGAACGGAGCAAAGTATGGAGAGATCCTTGATAAAAACGAGAAGTTTCAGGACATCAGACTGGGGCAAAGGTTCACCTTCCAACAGGACAACGACTGTAAGCAAACAGCTAAGACAATGCAGGAGTGGCTTTGGGACAAGTCTCTGAATGCCCTTGAGTCTGGCTCTGGCTGAGACCTGAAAATAGCTGTGTAGCGACGCTCCCCATCCAACCAGACAGAGCTTGAGAGGATCTGCAGAGAAGATGGGAGAATCTCTCCAAATACAGTGTGCAAAGCTTGTAGTGTCATACCTAACTTATTCTTTACAGAGTCAAGTATATTTGTCCAGGCCTCAATTATTCCTTGACTTGCACCATTCATTCTCGCTGTCGATAATTCTGTTATAACTTCTAATAGTAACGAATTGGGTGAGAGTGAGGTGATTGCCATTTTGAAGTTCCCACATTTCAAGTTATTTCTGTTGGACAATACATAATAGGGAATAAGCTGGCTTGCCAGGTCCTCAATATAACGTCACATGCCACAAAAACATTTCCTGGCATAACTTCATCATTTTTCAGAATTCTGATCGGTTTTATGCTTTAGCTGAGATTATTCTTTACAGAATCAAGTATATTTGTCTAGGCCTCAATTATTCCTTGACTTGCACCTTCTCGCTGTCGATAATTCTAAAGTTATAACTTCTAATAGTAACAAATTGTGAGAGAGTGAGGTGATTGCCATCCAACATTTTTTTACGGCAGTGCTGCCTGACAGCAGTAATCGTCTCTGATTGATTAAGAGATTTAAGGAGCTTTCATCGCTAAGTAACATAATGTAATATGTTAAAAATGTAATAACTCAAAAAATAGAAAAGAGGTTTGCATTTGGGACTTTTGATGTGTATACTAATGCAAATCGATATGTTATATGTGGTTACCATTATGCTACCTACCTTTTTAAAGTGATTCCACCTGGTACCAATGTTTTAACATTTCCAACTATGAAAGAAACAAACAAGAGGTAGGGTATAATACTTACAACCATACCATTTAGCGACACCCAGCAATCTTGGGGGAAATCTTGTAGGAGGGGAACCAGGAACTGTAGACAACCGTCCCAGTGGCAGAGCAGTAGCATCATCCCTATCAGATTAAATATTCTTACCACAGCACTGGCCAGGTCGTAGGTCATATGGAAGATCTGGAGACAGAGAAAAGAGAAGGGGGAAAAAATATGTTAAGATACAAGGATTCAAATATTAATAGTTCTGGGACAAAAATGATTGCTCCGAAACGCGACATTATTACCCATTATTCAAAGGAATTAAGTTACTAACCTGAAGCTCAGTATTTCAGTTTTACATTCCTAAGACTGAGCACCTTTTCAACAGTCCAGAAAATACTTCAAATTGTGGTTAGAGCGCAAGCATACTACAACTATCCAAAAATCAAATTTTAAAGCAGTAGTAGAGAGGAGAGCCGCAGCCATTTTGGCCACAGGAGAATTTCAATCACTTTACAACACGGTGTAAAAGTGTAATTCACAGATGTTGGGGTATTCATTATTTGTCATGGGCATCATCCAAAGCAAACAGACCACAGTGAAATGGCAAAAAAAGGAAGGTTGCTGTACGCAGGGGAAATACGTTTAGAAGAGGGCATAGCCAAGTCAACGCACTAGCCACAATAATAGCACATTTCAAAGCTTGTAATGATCAAACAACTGTTCATTTAAACTTAACAGTGATGGCGAGTCCACGATTTCTAACACTTCCAGTTTAACACTTCCAGTGAGAAATGTTATTAAATTAACACGTAAAGCATTTCTTTAAAAATTATTTTTTAGTTACAGTTGAACTCCCATCCACACTATACATGCTTTACTAATACCCATATTGTCACGCTGAATGACGCTGGAGAGACGAAGCAGGTACGGGGAGTAACATTTAATAAATGACGGACATATAATGAGACAAGCACAGCGTCAGCAAACAGAAACTTAGACAAGAAACAATCAATGCAGCAGCAGGGAACAGAGCAAGGGAACAGACAAATATAGGGGAGGAAATTAACATGTAATAAGTGAGTCCAGGTGAGTCCATTAACGCTGATGCGAGTGACGAGGGAAGGCAGGTGTGGGTGATGGATGGCAGGAGCGTGTGATGCAGGGTAATCTGGCGCCCTCAAGCGCCAGGGGAAGGGAAGAGCGGGAGCAAACATGACACATATCATCTATTCAAAATAAACTGGATTTAACCGTGGAGACATGAGCAGACAGAGGGAGAGAACCAGAGAGATAGAGATCTAGAGAGAACGAGAGAGAGAGAGACACGATAACGATCATGTTGCTTAGTCAGAGCGAACCAGGGCGCTGCTAGAATAAAAGCCAATCTACAGTGTGACAGAACAGGTCTGGAGAAAAGGATTGGCTGACAGTGGATCAGAACAAAATATAATCTCCTCACACTTCTATGAGTTCCACTCTATCTGCTAATTAGTTCTCATTTGCATAGGAAACCCATTATTTCTCTCCTGGCTCATTATTCCATTACCCATTTTGGCCAAAATGCCAATTACTGTATTTCTGCAAAAAATCTGGAAGTGTTTGAGTGAAAATTCACAAAGTTCCAGTTTCACATGACAAACCAGCTATCACCCATTTGTTAAAAATGTAAAACGCAACACATTGTTGAACCTGTCGATTGCCTTATCCCTCGTCCCCCACAACATGAAGGACCCAATCCGAGGGGTTGATGAGGTAATTATTATCTATTTTTAAGGTGATAGGATTTATTTTCTCCATAAACTGCTTTAAAAGTCACTAATGCATGCATTTAATTGAGTTTTAATGGGTTCTTAAGGTATGGTTTTAATGGCAGATTAAGAAATTCATATTATTCTTGACAAAATCCATAGGCAGTTGAAAAATGGTGACCTTTCGTTTTTATATATTATTGCCCTGGGGGGGATAAATAGCTAGTTGGAATGCTGTTGAATGCTGAATGTTGAATGCTGCATGACAACACTGACCCGGGCATGACGTAGTAAAATGGGGCAATCACATGTACCCTAATCGTTGCTTTCAGACTTGATTTTCCCTTACAAAATGTATAAACGCCTACAAAAATTTCATTCATCATAATCCACATATAATATATATTTTCTGCTGTAGGAAACTGACTAAAATTGAGGTCCTACATCTGTAGGCCAAGTCAAGATAGCCCAAAAGAGAACACAATGATTATTTGGTCATCAGCGCTGTTGTTGTCTTAAAATAAGCTTGGTCAGCAGAAAGGCAGTCTGGAGAAACCAGATGGGCCAGGGTGTCGGAGAGCGTGTGTGTCTGTCTGTGTGTGTGTTAGGGTTTGGCGGTATCCAGATTATCATACCGTCATACTGTTTCTGTACCATACCGGGGTATACGGTATTACCACGGGCGTGTTTTTTTGACACACAAAACAATTTAGGCAACAGGGATGTTGTTCCAAGAGGGGATTTAATGTCTCTGCTGTAACCAAGAAGCTTGACCTTGACATCTAGCCACTTACTTTAGCTAGCAAGTTAGCAAACCAAATGCATAGCTGGAGCCCTGAGCTAGATATCATTTATTTGACACATCTTAGATTTCTCATAGCTATACTTATATTACTTATAGCTGTTGGAGCTAGGAACACAAGCATTTCGCTACACCCACAATAACATCTGCAAAATGTGTGTATGTGAACAATACACTTTGATTTGATTCAGCAGTGGTGCAGCACGCCCCCTCGCACACCCATGTTACAATTGTCACTTTCTCACTCGCCCACTCAAAGTTCTGCCCTCCCCTTTTATTTTCTACTGACTTCATGATGACTCCATGATGTACTGAATAAAAAGCATGTGGATGTATTGAAGCCAAGACATACTGGAGCTCTACTGCCAATAGCCCTTCCATTGACCTCATAGGACATGACACACACACACACACACACACACACACACACACACACACACACACACACACACACACACACACACACACACACACACACACACACACACACACACACACACACACACACACACACACACACACACACACACACACACCAGATGTACTCTCTTCTGCCAATGACCCTCTCATTGACCTTCCAGGACCTGTCACAAACATGTAATCATCACGCCCCAGTCTGTGAGGGATTGTGATTGGACATCCTCCCTGTTACTCAGTCACTCAGGCCCTGTGCCATTCAGGTGTTGTCATTTGCGCTACGCCAAGTGGACCCAACATTTCTAGCTGAAGGTTTTGTAACACTCCCAAGTGGCGCAGTGGTCTAAGGCACTGCATCTCAGTGCTAGAGGTGTCACTACAGACTGGTTCGATTCCAGGCTGTATCACAACCGGCTGTGATTGGGAGTCCCATAAGGCGGCGCCCAATTGTCCCAGCATCGTCCGGGTTAGGGCTTGGCCGGGGTAGGCCGTCATTGTAAATAATACATTTGTTCTTAAATTACTTGCCTAGTTTAAAAACACCACTGCACCATCCTTAACAGAACCCACCTGAGCCTTCCCTACCTCTCATGCTGTACATCCATCCCCCTCCATGTCAAGGACAAAGCAGGCCATGCTAGGAAGCAGAACGGAAGAGAGAGGAAGGAGTCCAAATACAGACTGATAGATCTCAGTGATGAGTTGGATCACTGGATCTCAGTGATCCAATCCAAAGGCAAAAATTTGCCAGCAGGGCTAGCTCAAAGGATGGCTGCTTGTCTCACCGTCTCAGTGCTCTGCTCTATCCTGCTACCTGCCACTGCCTTACTCGCTCTGTTAGCGTTACTTTATGTGTCACTGTGTGTTTGATTACACACAGTAAGAGAGAAACAGCACATGTATGAAGCAACATACTCCTGCAGGACTCAGAGAGGATGGGAAAAACAGGAAGCAGCAACTTTGGCCTATTTGAATTGCTAATGTCTCCCTCACACCCTACGTGGCAAAAACAGAGATGTCTTCACAGCTTGTCTACGCTGTCCTGGTCAGCGACATAATTGAAAACAAAACAAAAGAAACCGAGGGAGGGAGAGAGAGAGAGGGAGAGTATGAAGCATGAAGCAAGAGAGGGCGAGATGCTCATTGCAGTTGAGTTAACAGCATCAAGTTGTATATTACTTCCCAGGGCCTAAACAGACTTTGTCTGGCTGCAGGTACTCAGGGGCTCAATCCACCTTGCTGGAAAACCTCTCTAACCTACAGTAGGCCTACAGGGCTGGGGTGTGATTTTTTCATGAATCATGATATCATACCCTAGCCTGGTAGTTTAGCTCAAGAGCTGAATTGTGCTTCAGTGACTTCAGAAACTATTCATACCCCTTATTACTTATTACAGACGTATTACACATTTTGTTGTGTTACAGTCTGAAAAAAAATGTATTACATTTTTTTTCTTTTTTATCTCACCCATCTACACACAATACCACATCATGACAAAATCAAAACATGTTTTTAGAAATATTTTGCAAAGTATTCACACCCTTTTGCTATGCCTCTCCAAATTGAGCTCAGGTGCATCCAATTTTTGTTGATCATCTTTGAGATGTCACTACTTGATTAGAGTCCACCTGTGGCCAATTAAAATGTTTGGACATAATTTAGAAAGAAACACACCTGTCTAAATAAGGTCCCACAGTTCACAGTGCATGTCAGAGCAGAAACTATTCCATGAAGTCCACGGAACTGTCCGTACATTTCCGAGCTAGAATTGTGATGAGGCATATATCTGGGCAAGGGAATAAAACAATTTCTAGAGTGTTGAAAGTTCCCAAGAGCACAGTGGCCTCCATCATTGGTAAATAAATAAAAACATTTAACTACCCAGTCTCTGCCGAGAGCTGGCCGTGTGATCAAAATGAGCAACAAGGCAAGAAGGACCTTGGTCAGGGAGGTGACCAAGAACCCACTGACTACTCTGACAGAACTACAGAGTTCGTTGGCTGAGATGGGAGACCCTGCCAGAAGGAAAACAGTCCCTACAGCACTTCACGGTAGAGTTGCCAGATGGAAGCCACTCCTGAGAAAAAAAGCACATGACAGCATGCCTGGAGTTTGCAAAAGGCACGTAAAAGACTCTGAGAACATAAGGCAAAAGATTCTGTGGTCTGATGAGACAAAAATGTAACTATTTGGCGTGAATGCAAAGCGCTATGTCTGGAGAAAACCGACACCAACCCTACCGTAAAGCATGTTGGTGGCAGCATCATGCTATGGGGATGCTTTTCAGCATCCGTAAAGCATGTTGGTGGCAGCATCATGCTATGGGGATGCTTTTCAGCATCCTGATAACATGATACATTTGTAAATTGCAAAGACTTTGAAAAACATGGTTTTACTTTGTCATTATGGGGTATTGTGTATAGATGGGTGGGCAAAGAATCTGTTTAATCAATTTTGAATTCAGGCTGTAACGAAACAAAATGTGGAAGTCAAAGGGTATCAAATCAAATCAAATGTTATGTCACATGCACCGAATACAACAGTGAAATGCTTACTTACAAGCCCTTAACAACATTGCAGTTTTAAGAAATAGAAGTGTTAAGTAAAAATAGATAAATAACAAATAGTTAAAGAGCAACATTAAAATAACAGTAGTGAGGCTATATACAGGGGGTACCGGTACAGAGTCAATGTTGTAGGTAGAGTTAAAATGACTATGCATAGATAATAACCAGAGAGTAGCAGCAGTGTAGAACTGGGGGTGGGGGATGCAAATAGTCTGGGTAGACATTTGATTAGCTTAAGGCTTGGGGATAGAAGCTGTTAAGAAGCCTTTTGGATCTAGACTTGGCACTCCGGTACCGTTTGCCATGCGGTAGCAGAGGGAACAGTCTATGACTAGGGTGCCAAATCTTTCTATTCCCCCTCAGTCTCCTCAACGTTCAGCACGATAGTGCCATCAAAGCTCATCACTAAGGTAAGGACCCTGGGACTAAACACCTCCCTTTGGACCATGATAGTTTGTTGGTGATGTGAAGCTCTCAACCTAATCCACTACGGCCCCGTCGATGAGAATGGGGTCATTCTCGGTCCTCCTTTTCCTGTAGTCCACAATCATCTCTTTTGTCTTGATCACGTTGAGGGTGAGGTTGTTATCCTGGCACCACACGGCCAGGTCTCTGACCTCGTCCCTATAGGCTGCTTCATTGTTGTCGGTGATCAGGCGTAGGCTTACTTAATGATGGTGTTGGAGTCGTGCCTGGCCATGCAGTCATGGGTGAACAGGGAATACAAGAGGGGACTGAGCACGCACCCCTGAGGGGCCCTTGTGTTGAGGATCAGCATGGCAGATGTGTTGTTACCTACCCCTACCACCTGGGGGCGGCCCGTCAGGAAGTCCAGGATCCAGTTGCAGAGGGAGGTGTTTAGTCCCAGGGTCCTTAGCTTAGTGATGAGCTTTGATGGCACTATGGTGATGAACGTTGAGCTGTAGTCAGTGAATAGCGTTCTCACGTAGGTGTTCCTTTGGGAAAGGACAGTGTGGAGTGCAATAGAGATTGCATCATCTGTGGATCTGTTGGGGCAGTATGCAAATTGGAGTGGTTCTAGGGTTTCTGGGATAATAGTGTTGATGTGAGCCATTACCACCCTTTCAAAGCACTTCATGGCTACAGACGTAAGTACTACGGGTCGGTAGTCATTTAGGCAGGTTACCTTAGTGTTCTTGAGCACAGGGACTATGGTGGTCTGCTTGAAACATGTTGCTATTACAAACTCAGTCAGGGACAGGTTGAAAATGTTAGTGAAGACACTTGCCAGTTGGTCAGTGCATGCTCAGTGTACACGCCCTGGTAATCCGTCTGGCCCCGCGGCCTTCTGAATCTTGACCTGTTTAAAGGTCTTATTCACATCGGCTACGGAGAGCGTGATCACACAGTCATCTGGAACAGCTGATGCTCTCATGCATGCTTCAGTGTTGCTTGCCTCACAGCGAGCATATAAGTAATACAGCTCGTCTGGTAGGCTTGTGTCACTGGGCAGCTCGCGACTGTGCTTCTCTTTGTAGTCTGTAATAGTTTGCAAGCCCTGCCACATCCGACAAGCATCGGAGCCGATGTAGTACGATTCAATCTTCGTCCTGTATTGAAACTTTGCCTGTTTGATGGTTCTTCTGAGGGCATAGCAGGATTTCTTATAAGCGTCCGGGTTAGAGTCCCGCTCCTTGAAAGCGGAAGCTCTACCCTTTAGCTCAGTGTAGATGTTGCCTGTAATCCATGGCTTCCGGTTGGGGTATGTACGTACGGTCACTGTGGGGACGACGTCATCGATGCACTTATTGATGAAGCCAGTGACTGATGTGGTGTACTCCTCAATGCCCTTGGAAGAATCCCGAAACATATTCCAGTCTGGGCTAGCGAAACAGTCCTGTAGCTTAGCATCTGCATCATCTGACAAGCTCTTTATTGACCGAGTTATTATTGCTTCCTGCTTATTGTTGCTTCCTGCTTTCGTTTTTGATTGTAAGCAGGAATCAAGAGGATAGAATTATGGTCAGATTTGCTAAATGGAGGGCAAGGAAGAGCTTAGTACGCATCTCTGTGTGTGGAGTAAAGGTGGTCTATAATTGTTTTTCCTCTGGTTGCACATTTAACATGCTGGTAGAAATGAGGTAAAACGGATTTGTTTCCCTGCATTAAAGTCTCCGGCCACTAGGAACGTTGCCTCTGGATGAGCATTTTCCTGTTAGCTTATGCATATCCTAGCTTCTGGGCCTGAGTAACAGGCAGTTTACTTTAGCACCTTTGACAGTGATTACAGCCTTGAGTCTTCTTGGGTATGACGCTACAAGCTTGGCACACCTTGAGGAGTTTCTCCCATTCTTCTCTGCAGATCCTGTCAAGCTCTGTCAGGTTGGATAGAGAGCGTCACTCCACAGCTATTTTCAGGTCTCTCCAGAGATGTTTGATCGGGTTCAAGTCCAGGCTCTGGCTGGGCCATTCAAGGATATTCAGAGACTTGTCCCGAAGCCACTCCTGCAATGTCATGGCTGTGTGCTTAGGGTTATTGTCCTGTTGGAAGGTGAATCTTTGCCCCCAGTCTAAGGTCTTGAGCGCTCTGGAATAGGTTTTCATCAAGGATCTTTCTGTACTTTGCTCCGTTCATCTTTACCTAAATCCTGACTAGTCTCCCAGTCCCTGCCGCTGAAAAACATACCCACAGCATGATACTGCCACCACCATCCTTCACTGTAGGGATGGTACCAGGTTTCCTCCAGATGTGACGCTTGGCATTCAGGCCAAAGAGTTCAATCTTGGTTTCTACAGACCAGAGAATCTTGTTTCTTATGGTCTGAGAGTCCTTTAGGTGCATTTTGGCTAAATCCAAGCATGCTGTCATGTGCCTTTATCTGAGGAGTGGCTTCCGTCTGGCCACTCTTCCATAAAGGCCTCATTAGTGGAGTGCTGCAGAGATTGTTGTCCTTCTGGAAGGTTCTCCCATCGGCTTCTTGGTCACCTCCCTGACCCCAAAATTTTGAACAGTAGTGTATATATGTATTATGCAACAATTTCAAAGATTTTACTGAGTTACAGTTCATATAAGGACATCAGCCAATTGAAATAAATTCATTACGTCCTAATCTATGGATTTCACATGAATGGGGAAACAGATATGCATCTGTTGGTCACAGATATCCTGTTTGGGATAGGGGGCAGTATTTTCACGTCCGGATGAAAAGCGTGCCCAAAGTAAACTGCCTGCTACTCAGGCCCAGAAGCTAGGATATGCAAATAATAGAAATCACTCTAAAGTTTCTAGATTCCCATAGAAAACATATTGAAAACATGGTCACCTCAAAAAAATAAATCCTGGATGGTTTGTCCTCGGGGTTTCGCCAAATAAGTTCTGTTATACTCACAGACACGGACGTTTGAAAGTTAAATATTTCTAATAATTTATTTTTAATTCCGCGCTCTGCAATTTCACCGGATGTTGTCGAAACGTTCCGCTAGCGGAACCCCTAACCGTACAAGGATATCAGAAAAACCAGTCAGTATCTGTTGTGACCACCATTTTCCTCATGCAGCACGACAGTTCTCCTTTGCATAGAATTGATCAGGCTGTTGATTGTGGAATGTGGTCCCACTCCTCTTCAACATCTGTATGAAGTTACAGGATATTGGGGGGAACTGGAACGCGTACACATCGTTCCAGAGCATCCCAAACATGCTCAATGGGTGACATGTCTGGTGCTAGTCAAGGAACAATTGAGGCCCGCAGTATGCAGTATGCAGTATGCAGTATGCAGTATGCAGACCATGGAAGAACTGGGACATGTTCAGCTTACTGGAATTGTTTACAGATCCTTGTGACATGGGGCCGTGCATTATCAAGCTGAAACATGGTGGTAATGGTGGTGGATGAATGGCACGACAATGAGCCTCAGGATCTCGTCACGGTATCTCTGTGCATTCAAATTGTCATCGATAAAATGCAATTGTGTTCGTTGTCCATAGCTTAGGCCTGCCCATACCATAACCCCACCGCCACCATGGGGCACTCTGTTCACAACGTTGACATCAGCAAACCGCTCTCCCACACAACTTCAAACACGTGGTCTGCGGTTGTGAGGCCAGTTGGACGTACTGCCAAATTCTCTAAACCAACGTTTGAGTCAGCTTATGTTAGATACATTAAACTCTCTGGCAACAGGGCTGGTGGACATTCCTGCAGTCAGCATACCAATTGCGCAGTCCCTCAAAACTTGAGACATTTGTGGCATTGTGTTTTGTAACAAAACTGCATATTTTAGAGTGGCCTTTTATTGTCCCCAGCACAAGGTGCACCTGTGTAATGATCATGCTGTTTAATCAGCTTCTTGATATGCCACACCTGTCAGGTGGATGTATTATCTTGGCAAAGGATAAATGCTCACTAACAGGGAAGTAAACAAATTTGTGCACACAATTTGAGAGAAATAAGCTTTTTGTGCATATGGAACATTTCGGGAATCTTTTATTCCAGCCATGAAACATGGAACAAACACTGTTGCATTTTTGTTTTTGTTCAGTGTATCCGAGGGCCTTCAAAAGAAGCGGCCAGTTGCCCATCCCTCATAAACCTCATATATGCAGAACTCACTAGTCGAGCTAGTTGGCCTTTAAAATCCCTTCTATAAACACATCATTTAATTGTAATTGTCACAAAGGATTAAATTGAGACACCAAACGTAACCAAACAACTCTATCTGGGACCAAGTCAATGTTAGGAACATACAATATCTGTAATTTAAATTGTTTCGAATCTATTTCATAGAATAGATTATGTTGTCTTCCACAAACATATAATTCAATCCCCTACTGTTGTTACATTACCCACTGGGCACAGACGTCAATTAAACGTCTATTCCACATTGGTTCAGCGCAATTACATTCAAATGACGTGGAAACAAGATTGATTCCACCAGTGTTCCCAGTGGATAGAGATGAGAGTCATCCTTGTCCCTGCGTGTCTCAAATAGATTTGTGAAGCTAGCTACACCTTCCCACTAATTCCTTTATTAGTGGGATCTTATCTCACACACCTCTGCATGGAAACAACCACAGCAGCACACACCACTGCAGAGATGTCCCTGGCTCCTCTATTAATAACAAGATCATAATCGTGACAGATCTCTATCCACTTGGAACACTGGTGGAATCAATCTTGTTTCCACGTCATTTGAATGTAATTGCGCTGAACCAATGTGGAAGCCAGAGGCGTATACATCTTTTGAACAAGTTCTCAGAATGGTGTCCAGCAAAGCCTGCATATGTTTAAATGTAGAGGAATTATATATTTGTACTTATGTAAGATAAAACCCTTGTAAGCGTCTGAACACATTTTCAGAATGGCGTGTGGAGTCCCTTGGAAAACTTAACTACCGAACCATCCATGGATGGGATTTATACATACATTATCTGGCCTCCGGAAAGAAATCAGCTCTATAGTATATAAGCAACTTTTGGAAAGCTCATATTCTGAGCTAGCCATTAAAAAAGTATGGCGCACAGATCTAATTGAATCTGAACAACCCTTTAACTGGAAGAGAATATGGAAAAATATGACCTTGGCATCCTATAATCCGAACCGTCAACTCCCAACTGTCAGGTAGGCACATTCATTCATATGATGTGGGAGTTTTCTGCAGTTAAATGTTTCTGGGGAAAAGTTACAAAAACTACAGTAAGTGCATGAATTTAAATATTACATTATTTTCATCTATTATGTTACTTAACGAAGATAGCTCCTTGAATCTCTCAATCAATCAGAGAAGATTACTGCTGGACGGCAGCACTGCGGCAAAGTTTTGGGCTCTAAGATGGCAACCACCTCACTCTCTCCCATTTAACCAGTAGATACAGTAGTTATTAGATTTTATAACATTCGAATTATCGACAGCGAGAATGAATGGTGCTAGTCAAGGAACAATTGAGGCCTGGACAAATATGTCTTATGTAGCAACACTTGAAATAGTGTTTTTTACATTGGACAAAAGACTCAGAGCTACAAAATGGTATAGGATACACTGCACTTGAGGAACAATGGGAAAGTAATTCAGCTTTGAAAGTTGATCAGCTTGTAAACTCACTTTTGAGAGAATGGCCTTTGAACTCATCCCTCGGGATGTTCAGCCCACTCACTATCTCAGCCAATCATGGCTAGTGGGAAGGCTGCTGCCTTTTTCTGTGGCTTAACCAACAAGGCTCGTAATTTAACCATTTTATTCGTATTTACAGATGGCATACAAGTTTGTTATTAAGGCACATGAAAGTTCACATGTTAGAGAATGCATTTCTGCCCAAAAATGCATTTTTAAAATGTTGCGTTCAAACTGCTCTCCTGTGAAGTCGTGACTTGCAACACATGCCTAGTTTCCTGAATCGGGTCACATATAGACTCTGTAAAGAACAATGTCTGTTAAAGCCCCCCACACATACAAACCAATTGTATATATTTATTTAGACTTTTGTTACTCACTTTATTTTCATGCCCACAGGGAAAGAGTGGTACGGGGGGGTCTCTGGACGTTGTGGGGGATTGGGGGAATGTAAGGGGAGACTCAGGGGATGGATGGGTGGGAGGGGGACTGATAAGCAACCTCGGTTGTTGGTTGGGATGGGAAGGGGTGGGGGGCATGCTTTCTTCGGGTCGGGGAGGTGTGGGGGTTTAGGCGGGGTGGAAACCATGGTTGCCGGGTGGGGAGGGAGGATGTGGGAGGGTCGATGGGGACTGAGAGGGGAACGTGTTGGGTTTATCTTGAATATCTTAGATTGTTTTTGTACCTGTAACCCCACCCTGTAACCCCACCCCTCCCACATGAAAAAAAGACAAATCTAAATAAAAAGTTGGTCACAAAAAAATAATTGTGTTATGAATCAACAAGGCCTGCATATGTCTGCAGTCTTATACTGGGTGAAAACCTGTTTCTGATGCTAATACACAGTACAGTAAACTAGCTGGCATTCACCCACACAACATAAGCTTAGAATTAAGAAGTGCTATAAGCTTATATTTGACGAAGGGGGCATAGTTTAGTCCAATCCTTTTTCCCTTAATACAGGGGAGTCTCACTCTCGCTCACGCCCAAGAAGGGATCAGATAGTGTGTAAAGGTCAAACCGGATCAGCCAATGCACACCTGTAGTAGGTCCGGAAAGAGTGTGGCCCTGGCTGGTAGGTTCAGATCATAGGTTCAGTTCCTGCAGTGAACACTTTCTGGTACTAAGTCTGGTCATAGATCTGTTTGCGCCGTGCCATTTGGCATCACAGTGTAGATGTCAGAGGATTTAGTGTGAAAAGATCAAATGAAGGCCATGACATCACATCAGTACACACAATCCTGTGTGGCTCTAATGGCACCCTATTCCCTATTTAGTGCCATAGGGCTCTGTTCATAGTAGTGCACTGTAGGGTGCCCTTTGGGACGTGAATGAGCCTGGCGCTGGCTGGCAACGCAAGGTCATGGTACAGTGGTTCCTCCTTTAAAAGTTGCGAGCTTACACCGCGGGACTTAGAGGTACCCAGCGTCACGGCTTCATTGCTCCAGACCACCACAACGGGGAGTTGGAGCACTCACTATGCATTTGGGTCCCAAGGTTTTTATATGACCAATCATGTCGAATGAATTTGACGCAGAGCCACCCCTCCCTGGTGACTTTCTTCAGCAAAGATGGCTGACAAAACATTACCGGGAGGCAAATGTAAGTAGTTATAACGTCATAACGAGTCAAGCAAAAAATGTACAATTGAGAGGAATGTTAGTTACCGTAGAGACAAACGATTGTGCATATTTTTTTGTCATAAAGTTAATTCACGAACATCGCTATTGTGCATGTTTTTTTTCTGTCATATCCATTACCAGGTTTATCAAACTCCATTCTGTGAATGATGCTGTGTCTGCATGTATGTATTACACTTATACACTTAAGTGCTCCTGGGACATCAATGATTACACATTGTAACTATGCAATAGACTAGAAACATGATTTTGTAATTCATATATACAGAATAAAAAACAGTACATCCTGCCAGCACGCCCACAAGCATGCAGAAAGACGTGTGGAAGAGAGCGAGGAATGAGATGGGAGTAACAATCTAGGCTATTTGCTCTGAGACGACCGGCATAATAATGTAATGAAACAAGCAGGGAGCAGGTTTCGAACCCTCAACATTCTAGCCCGAAGTCCAGTACGCTATCGACTGTGCTCAAATGTATTAATTGGGGTTGAGGCCAATTGTGGCTAAAAACAATTTATCAATTGGAATCTTTAACGTGGAAAGGGAAAAAAGTATTATTATTAGTTTTTCACAAGCGTAGCAGGATGGGCTATTAGCGGAACAATAGACAATTCAACCGTTAACTAAAGAATTGTTTAATAACAGAGATAGGTGTGAAACCCCCCCACCCCAACTTGAGCTAGGTGTGAAACCTCCCACCCCAACTTGAGCTAGGTGTAAACTCCCCCAACTTGACACAACTCATTTGTATCTATCTTTCCACATCTACCTACACACGGTTAATGTTCGGGAAAAATAATATATATATATATATACACTGCTCAAAAAAATAAAGGGAACTCTTAAACAACACAATGTAACTCCAAGTCAAGCACACTTCTGTGAAATCAAACTGTCCACTTAGGAAGCAACACTGATTGACAATACATTTCACATGCTGTTGTGCAAATGGAATAGACAACAGGTGGAAATTATAGGCAATTAGCAAGACACCCCCAATAAAGGAGTGGTTCTGCAGGTGGTGACCACAGACTACTTCTCAGGTCATATGCTTCCTGGCTGATGTTTTGGTCACTTTTGAATGCTGGCGGTGCTTTCACTCTAGTGGTAGCATGAGACGGAGTCTACAACCCACACCAGTGGCTCAGGTAGTGCAGCTCATCCAGGATGGCACATCAATGCGAGCTGTGGCAAGAAGGTTTGCTGTGTCTGTCAGCGTAGTGTCCAGAGCATGGAGGCGCTACCAGGAGACAGGCCAGCACATCAGGAGACGTGGAGGAGGCCGTAGGAGGGCAACAACCCAGCAGCAGGACCGCTACCTCCGCCTTTGTGCAAGGAGGAGCAGGAGGAGCACTGCCAGAGCCCTGCAAAATGACCTCCAGCAGGCCACAAATGTGCACGTGTCTGCTCAAACGGTCAGAAACAGACTCCATGAGGGTGGTATGAGGGCCCGACGTCCACAGGTAGGGGTTGTGCTTACAGCCCAACACTGTGCAGGATGTTTGGCATTTGCCAGAGAACACCAAGATTGGCAAATTCACCACTGGCGCCCAGTGCTCTTCACAGATGAAAGCAGGTTCACACTGAGCACATGTGACAGACGTGACAGAGTCTGGAGACGCCGTGGAGAACGTTCTGCTGCCTGCAACATCCTCCAGCATGACCGGTTTGGCGGTGGGTCAGTCATGGTGTGGGGTGGCATTTCTTTGGGGGGCCGCACACCCCTCCATGTGCTCGGGTTACATTTCTAACTCAAAACAGCAGTACAGTATCTATTCAGCAACATCTTTATGCTTTTGTTAATAAAATAAAATAGCGAGAAAAAAGACATTCAAATGCGGATGTTTATTTAAACTACATTTTAGTCGCACTTCCACCCAGCTCCACGACCACGGGTAAAACCTTGCTGAGATGATCAATGTATTCGTTGTATCGTCAATTTCTCTAGCCAAAACATCTTGCTGGCCTTGACCAGTTCATCTTTGAGCAAATTGCTCAAGGGCCACGGTTGATTCGTCTGTGAAGATGACATTATTGAATGTCTTGCCAGCTTTGATCCATGCCTGGGCCTGCAGGACGCAAAGTTCTTTGTTTGTCAGACGAATCATTGGGTTGAAACTACAGAACATTACAAAACTGTTACGACTTCCGCCGAAGTCGGCTCCTCTCCTTGTTCGGGCGGCATTCGGCGGTCGACGTCACCGGCTTTCTAGCCATCGCCGCTCCATTTTCATGTATCCATTTGTTTTGTCTTGTTCCCTGCACACCTGGTTTTCATTCCCCAATCACACTACATGTATTTATCCTCTGTTCCCCATCATGTCTTTGTGTAAGATTGTTTGTGTGGTACGTGTTATTGTACACACTAGGCATGTGTGCATTTTCTCTCGTGTTATTTTCACGAAGCCTGTTTGTATACCCTTGACGGTTGTGACTGTTTGTGCGCGTTTTACACTTTGCCTTGTTGGTTGGAGGTTTTTGGAGGCAGCTGCGTTCGTCTGTATATTCTCTCCTGCTGAAATAAAGTGTGCATCTATTCACAATTCTCTGCTCTCCTGCCTGCACCTGACTTCAGCACCAGTACGCACACGCATGACAAAAACAAGCGAACAGACATGGTTCATGTTCTGATAATTGTTTTTAAATGTGAAAATATGCAGCATACAGTAAAGACCAGCAGTCGATTTATTTAAGCATTATTTTTAGCATTTAGGCCTACATTAAAGTATCGTAACCTGCTGTACCTGTTCATTTTCCTGGGCTTTCGAGTTCGGAGTTAAAACGGGCATCTGATTGTAGTGTTTGCGAATAGCACTGTCCGTGACCAAAATCCCCTAGTCTATCAGTATTTTTGAAATGTCTCCAGTAGATTTTCCATTCCTCCTGAAAGCCCTAATCTGCTCACTTAAATGAATAGAGATCCTGGTCATGGTGCTACAGTATAATCAAAGTGAGGACCATCGGCAATTTGCTGTATACTTATAGCCTATTGTAACCTGAAAGTCACGCCTTTCCTCACCCCGCCCAAAACTCCACCCTTAACACAGTTACCATTCAAAAACGAGCTGTTAATTAATAAAAAAAATCAATCCCATTGCGACCAAAGAGAACAGATGAAATGGACATCGTTTTCATCAAGCCAGCTTCTTTCTATGGCGCTACCCGTTCCAGGGTTAGGACTGTAACCACCAGAGGACTTGAAAATGAGCCGGAGCTGAGAGGATCACTAAAACTAAAAGTTTTTTGGTTTCAGATCATTTTATTAAAAAATAAAAGGTATATAAATGTTTAGGCGTACTGTATAATAAATTCGATAATTGTGTACTAAAAACGTGAATGTGTTTTTTCAGAGCTTACAACCATGCCGACAACCATCCGTGGAGATCAGTGGACAAAGGGCTGGACAACGGGCCGCACCGAAAAAATGGTTGCCAAGAAGCTAAATTCTTAAAATGTGTATGCAGCATTTGGGTGTTGGAGTCACTTTTAATTCTTAATTGATCAACTCTTTCTATCATAGGCCACTGTAATCGATGGGGGCTCAGGGCGGTACCATTCTGCTGATCTGATGAAGGTGCTCATGAGGGAGTATTCAAACTTTGAATACTGAGATCGAGGCATTGAAGGCAAACCAGCAGGAAGAGAAACATTTTCTGAGGGCAGAGATACGGGCGACAGCTGATGCATTGGTCCAGAGCCAGGTGGTATTGGCGGAGAGTCCCTCCTCATTGGTGGAGAGTCAGGTGGATATGTGTAACCGAAGAGAGATACCACGAGTGGGCACAGAATACAAACTGGGATGGATCCCAAGGCAAATGTGGCTTACCAGTGAACCTCCGGGTGTTCATCATTAACACTGTGTCTCAGAAATTTCCGTCCATGACTGATGCAACCTGAAAAAGCATGAACCTCTTTGGGCTCAAGGGGCAGTATTGAGTAGCCAGGTAAAAGGTGCCCATTTCAAAAAGGCCTCGTACTCAATTCTTGCTCGTACAATATGCATATTATTATTACTATTGGATAGAAAACACCCTCTAGTTTCTAAAACCGTTTGAATTATATCTGTGGGTGAAACAGAACTCGACTTAGAGCAATTTTCCTATGTGTATGTAATAATGCAGAATTTTATTGGCTGTTCTGAGACCTGTGTATTAATTTGCCTGTCCTCTATTGGTTGAGATGCACTGCATACGCCTTCCCCTGGTTGTTAGCGAATAGGGAGACTTGAAATTGAGTTTCTACGCAGTTCAGAAAGTCTATAAATTGGTTGGAATCGAGGTGTCCACCCTTTTGGATCCTCGCGCTGACGCAGAGAGGGTCTTGGCATGTCTTTTTAGAAGCTCTGGTTTTAGCTCCTATGTATCCGGCTCTGTTTTTATTCGATATAGGCTTTAAAGACATCATAATCTTATTATTTTAAAACGATTTATATCAATTTATGTCAGTATATTGTGATTTTCGGGTTATTTCATTTTGTGACGTTGTAGAAAATTCGGTCTCTCTCTTTCGCATGCCATTGTTTACTGCTATGGAACAACATGGAAGAGGACGTTCTCCAACCCAGCAAAGATTCTTTTGGACAAGGACACCCATCCCAAGATTCTGATGGAAGCTCAGCTAAAAGTAAGAACTATTTATGCTGATAATTCGTTGTTCTGTTGAAAAAAGTAAAAAGCATAAGACGCCATTATTTGCAGTGTAGCCTTGCGTTATCGCACCCTGTATTGCACCCTGTATTGCGCAGTAAGGTTAATTTTAAAAATGTAATTCAGCGATTGCATTAAGAACTAATTTGTGTTTCAATTGCTGTCCACCCTGTATTTTTTAGTCAAGTTTATGATTATTTATTGATTAGACTAGGTGACTCTCCAAGATGGCGCCCGACATTTTCTGGGCAGCTTGGCAACTTTTCTCATTGTATAAGCACGATTTGTGCCGCTAAATATGCAAATTTTCGAACAAACTCTATATGCATTGTGTAATATGATGTTACAGGACTGTCATCTGAAGAATTCTGAGAAGGTTAGTGAAAATTAATAGTTTGTGGTGGTGAATACGTTATCGCTATGTTTGCCTGGAATCAATGCTGTTGTGTGGTTTGCTACTGTGCTAAGCTAATATAACGCTATATTGTGTTTTCGCTGTAAAACACTTAGAAAATCTGAAATATTGTCTGGATTCACAAGATCTGTGTCTTTCAATTGCTGTACGCTGTGTATTTTTAAGAAATGTTTTATGATGAGTAATTAGGTAATACACGTTGCTCTCTGTAGTTATTCTAGTCGAGTTGTGATGGTGGCTGCAATGGTAAACTATGATTTATACCTGAAATATGCACATTTTTCTAACAAAACCTATGCTATACAATAAATATACATTTACATTTACATTTAAGTCATTTAGCAGACGCTCTTATCCAGAGCGACTTACAAATTGGTGCATTCACCTTATGACATCCAGTGGAACAGCCACTTTACAACAGTGCATCTAAATCTTTTAAGGGGGGGGGGGGGGGGTCAGAAGGATTACTTTATCCTATCCTAGGTATTCCTTAAAGAGGTGGGGTTTCAGGTGTCTCCGGAAGGTGGTGATTGACTCCGCTGTCCTGGCGTCGTGAGGGAGTTTGTTCCACCATTGGGGTGCCAGAGCAGCGAACAGTTTTGACTGGGCTGAGCGGGAACTGTACTTCCTCAGTGGTAGGGAGGCGAGCAGGCCAGAGGTGGATGAACGCAGTGCCCTTGTTTGGGTGTAGGGCCTGATCAGAGCCTGAAGGTACTGAGGTGCCGTTCCCCTCACAGCTCCGTAGGCAAGCACCATGGTCTTGTAGCGGATGCGAGCTTCAACTGGAAGCCAGTGGAGAGAGCGGAGGAGCGGGGTGACGTGAGAGAACTTGGGAAGGTTGAACACCAGACGGGCTGCGGCGTTCTGGATGAGTTGTAGGGGTTTAATGGCACAGGCAGGGAGCCCAGCCAACAGCGAGTTGCAGTAATCCAGACGGGAGATGACAAGTGCCTGGATTAGGACCTGCGCCGCTTCCTGTGTGAGGCAGGTATGTTATCAGACTGTCATCTGATGAGGTTGTTTCTTGGTTAGTGGCTATTTATATCTTTATTTGGTCGAATTTGTGATAGCTACTGATGCAGTAAAAAACTGGTGGAGTAAAAAAAATGGTGTCTTTTGCTAACGTGGTTAGCTAATAGATTTACATATTTTGTCTTCCCTGTAAAACATTTTAAAAATCGGACATGTTGGCTGGATTCACAAGATGTGTACCTTTCATATGCTGTATTGGACTTGTTAATGTGTGAAAGTTAAATATTTAAAAAATATATATTTTGAATTTCGCGCCCTGCACTTTGAGCTGGCTGTTGTCATAAGTGTACCGGTGTCGGGCTTGCACGCCAAACAGGTTAAAGACAGAGTTAATGAGTACTTGAGGTCAGCGAGAAAGTCTGGACATGCTCTCCCTTATGTAAGGAATTGGGCACTTTCCCATGTTTACTACAGTATATATTGTAGACTGCACAGCAGCCTAATCAACAAATAAACACATTTTGTTAAGAAAATAATGATTAAAAAATACTCTATCAAACTGCAGATGTTGATTTAGTCATGGATCCATAACGAATTACTTTGGGAATAAATATCACTGATTTACAGAAATATTGGAACAAAGTTGTCTAATGAAGGCAAACAATTTAGAATCCTCCGATCCTGTAGCCTACTCCCGACGTCACGTTGTACAGCGCCATAGAAACCCTGAGGGTTTCATTTTTGTTTTTCTCTGAATAGAAACACCATAATATTAATCAAATTAATTAAGCCAAATCAATACCATATACTATGTTTTACAAAAAAGGTTTTAAATTCTCTGGTAATACCAATACAGAATACTATGAAATGCTTCTCAAAGATGCACTCTGGTGGTCAAACTAGCAAAAACTTGCAGTAACAGAAAAAATGGCTGAGAATTAAATGACGTGTCACAGAATGCTGCGGCAGCACGCATGGTGTGCCGCAGTATGACACAACTTTTAACCTGTTGGGGATGGGGGCGCTGTTTAGACTATTTATGCTAATTGGGTAATTTTTGAAACGGCTTCCCACAAAATCCTTGATCGTACAATATGCATATTATTATTATTATTGGATAGAAAACAGTCTATAGTTTCTATAGGAGTTGAAATTTTGTCTCTAAGTGGAACAGAGCCCATTCTACAGCAATTTCCCTGACATGGATTCAGATTTCAGAAATGTTGGCCACTGTTCTGAAGTCAGTTAAAAGGGCACTCTTATTGCTATGACTGTACGGACACTTCTTACGTCTTCCCCTGGATGCCTTTACGTGATGACGATTCCAATGGGGTCGATTGCGCGTTCACAGGCCCTATAAATCAAAAAACCCTGTAGCTAGCAAGTCTTTTCTTGGTGCGTCACGCGCGTGGAGGACACCGACCCTCTCCTGTTCCAAGCGTTAGTTTAGCCTGTTATATTTCTCCGGTCATCTTTTCACTCGTTATAGGAGTTAAAAACATCATAAGGTAGTTAATTTAAAGCGTTTTATAGCAATTTATATCCGTTTAGTGCGATTTTGGGACATTTATTTTTGCAACGATGTGAATAGTTGGGCACGCTTTTCAGTTCATCCCGAACGCAGTTGGCATTTCCACATGGCAAGAGGACAGCTTTCCACCAAAAGACGATTGCTCCCAAGAAAGGATCCTTTGCCCAAGATACTGATGGAAGAACAGCTCAAGGTAGGACATTTTTATTATGATAAATCGTGTTTCTGTCGAAACATTTTAGTGGCTTAGGACGCCATGTTTTTTGACGTAGCTTCGCTTGGCGCAAACTGTATTGAAAAGTAAGGATAAATTAAAAAATGTTATTCCGCAATTGTATTAAGAATTAAATTGTCTATCAATCCCTGTCCACCCTATATTTTTTAGTCACGTTTATGAGTATTTATGTATAAGAGTAGATCACTGTCTAAGTGGCGCAAGGACATTTTTCTGACCAGCTTGTCTACATTTCACATTGTCTAACCATGATTTTGGTGGCTAAATATAAACATTTGCGATCAAACTCTATATGGATTGTGTAATATGATGTTACAGGAGTGTCATCGGAAGAATTCTGAGAAGGTTAGTGAAAAAATTAATATCTTTTGGCGATGTTGACTTTTATCGCTCACTTTGGCTAGAATCAATGCTGGGCTGCTATGTGCTATGTGCTATGCTAATATAACGATTTATTGTGTTTTCGCTGTAAGACACTTAGAAAATCTGAAATATTGTCTGTATTCACAGGATCTGTGTCTTTCGATTCGTGTATGCTGTGTATTTTTACGAAATGTTTGATGATTAGTAAGTAGGTAAACACGTTGCTCAATGTAGTTTTTCTAGTCCATTTGTGACGGTGGGTGCAATTGTAACCTATGCCATCTACCTGAAATATGCACTTTTTTCTAACAAAACCTATCCCATACCATAAATATGTTATCAGACTGTCATCTGATGAGTTTTTTTGTTGGTTAGGGGCTATAAATATCTTAGTTTAGCCGAATTGGTGATGGCTACTGGTGTTGGTGGACAAATAAAAGATGGTGGATTATGCTAATGTGTTTTTAGGTAATAGATGTACATCTTTACATATTCTGTCTTCCCTGTAAAACATTTTAAAAATCGGACATGTTGACTGGATTCACAAGATCTGTGTCTTTCATTAGCTGTATTGGACTTTAATGTGTGAAAGTTAAATATTTAAAAAAAATATTTTTTTTGAATTTCGCGGCACTGGTTTTTCAGTGGGGGGGGGGGGGGGTGTGCCGCTAGCGCCACGCTGATCCTAGACAGGTTAAAGGAGGAACCACTGTTGAGCTGGCCTATATAGAAAATACTCCATATCGCTCCCCATCGTTACGCACACCTGGATTTTATCATCACCCTGTTTACTCTCCCTTTATTTAGCCCTCAGTAGCCTCAGTCTTCAGGCAGTCTTGGTTTTGTTTACATTCAGTACGCCACTCCTGTTTTTATTATACTCACCTTCTGCTTCCTGACTCCCTGCGTATACGTTACAGAATACTGCCTCACAAGATGTGGAAGCTTCAGAAGTGGGCGTGGGGGCCGTCTTGTTCCAACGTCAAGGTAACCCACAGAAATTGTATCCATGTGCATTTTCTCAAATAGTTCCTCTCTGCAGGAGACAGTTTATGACATTGATGACCGGGAGCTCTTGGAGGTGAAGTTGGCATTAGAGGAGTGGAGACACTGGCTGGAAGACCCATTTCTCATCTTCAATGACCATCGGAACCTGGAGTACATGCGGACAGTGATGCGGCTGATCCTGTGCCAAGCAAGGTGGGCCCTTGTATTCACTAGATTCAACTTCAGCTTGTCATATCGCCCAAGTTCAAAGAACATTAAAGCCGATGCCCTGTCCCGAGTGTACCCATCATTCCGCTTTCCCGAGTCGTTGCCTTCGTGTTTTGGAATGTAGATGTGGACATTCGCCAGGCTCTGGAGAGGGAACCTGCGCCTGCAAGCTGTCCGCACATACGTTCCCACGGGGATAAGGGATTGGCTGTTGACTTGGGCACACACATCTCTCATCGCTGGTCACCCAGGTATCTCCTGCACGATTCAATTTATCTCCGGAAAGTACTGGTGGCCCGCTCGCTATGTCAACTCCTGCTCCGTATGTGCCCAAACAAAATCTCCCCAGCACGCTCCAGCAGGGAAACTCCTTCCCCTTCCCGTGCCTCAGCGGCCTTGGTCTCATCTGTCCATTGATTTCGTCACTGATCTCCCCTCTTCTGATGTTTTCACTACTATTATGGTTGTTTTAGCCCTCTCTCTGGTCTCCCTACCACTCTCCAGGTCGCCGAGGCACTGTTCCAGCAGGTCTTCCAGCACCATGGCCTTCCGGAGGATATTGTCTCTGACCGTGGCAACCAATTCACGTCACGTGTATGGAAGGCATTAATGGAGAAGCTGGGGTCATGGTCAGCCTCACTTCTGGGTACCGGCCTCAGTCCAACGGGCAGGTGGAGAGGATTAACCAGGAGCTGCGGAGGTTCCTTAGGAGTCACTGCCAGGACCGGCAGGGGGAGTGTGCCCGGTTCCTTCCCTGTGTGGAGTACGCCCAGAATTCACTGCGTCACTCCTCCATCAGGCTGACCCCCTTCCAGTGTGTCCTTGGATATCAGCCAGCCCTAGCTCCATGGACCCTGAGCCAGCCCAAAGATCCTGCAGTGGACGAGTGGTTCAATGCCCACGTGAGGCTTCAGTGTGCCGTCCACTGTCAGAAGGAGCAAGCGGACCGCCACCACAGTGAGGCTCCCGTGTTCCATCCTGGTGATCGCATCTGGCTCTCCACCAGGAATCTCCCACTTCGCCTGCCTTGTAGGAAGCTGATCCCTCGGTTTGTTGGGCCCTTCAACGTCCTCCGGAGGTTCAGTGAGGTAACCTATACATTACAACTCTCCACGAACTACTGAATCGCACCCTCTTTTCATGTTTTCCTCCTCAGGCCAGTGGTTCCTGTTCCCTTGGCTGGTGCCGTCCCCCGTGACACCGTCCACCCCCCCTCGACATTGATGGGAGCCCCGTCTATGCCGTCAGGTCCCTCCTGGACTCCCGATGTCATGGGGGTCGGCTTCAGTACCTGGTGGACTGTGAGGGGTACGTTCCAGAGGAGCGCTATTGGGTCTGGGATTTCCACCTCCGCCGTCCGGCCCGGCCCACTTCTCGCTCTCGGGGCCGCCCACCTGGCCGGTGTCATCCTGCGACTGGAGCCGCGCGTTAGGAGAGGGGTACAGTCACGCATACTCCCACTCTCCCGCTACTAACCACCGGTCCTGGCAACCATCATTGCGCACACCTGCTCCCCATCGTTATGCACACCTGGACTTCATCATCGCCCTGATTCCTTCCCCTTTATTTAGCCCTCAGTAACCTCAGTCTTCAGGCAGTATTGGTTTTGTTAACGTTCAGTACACTACTCCTGTTTTGTTTATCGTCATGTTTGTTATTATTAAACTGACCTGCTTCCTGACTCCCGGCGTATATGTTAAACTTTTATTCAGTGAACACCAAAGAAAACCGCAATCAAGTAAAGAAATGTATTTCTCACAAGCTAAGGACCCATGCAGGCTATGCAAAGGACACATCAAGTTGCACGCAGCCTACACACCATTTTTTATATCCTCTATGCATCTTTAAATTGGGCACGGCTGTGAATGACCTCCAGTTAAGGTTACAGGGGATTAATAGAGGATTTATTTTAAAGGATTAAAACACTGACTGGCTATTACAATGAAGGATGACAAACTATTTCCAGGAAAATGGCTTCCACTGCCTTCCTGTTAAATTTCTTGCAATCTTTCCTCATCTGTTTTTTATTGTGACAGTAGTAATGTGTGCAATTGCAAAAAATATTGCGCTGTGATCAAATGGAAATGTGCGATTGTTTTCAACCATCTTATTATTTCCTCCTCGTCTGTTGCTAAATGCAGTTAGGAGAGATGTATAAACAGAGCAAATCTGAAGACCTAGATCCAATCAAACATGTTTATGGAGTGTAAACAAAATACTGCAAGTGCACACACACACATTGGAAGCATCACCTATTAGGGGTACTTCTACGGTGTATAAAACTACTTAAGGCACCTGCTTTAACTGCTGAATTGTTCCTACATAAGACCGAATCGAGCCGGTCGGTCACATATTAGGAAGTTGTTCCTAATGTTTGGTATACTCAGTGTATAAAGAGTGACATGTAAATACCTATATACATTTGAAATTGCATTTTTTACATTGGATAAAAGTAGAGACTCAGAGCTAGAAAATGGCATTCATACACTACAGTTGAGGAGCAATGGGAAAGTAATTCTGCTTTGAAAGTTGATAACCTTGTAACCTCACTTTTGAGAAAATGGAGCTTGAATTTTTTGGTAAACCTACTGGAGAGCTCTTTGTCTACACCCATTCAACATCATTCACACCCTCTTAAGCCTTACCCCCACCCATCTGTGAGGCCATGTACTAAACAACCAAAGATTTCAAGACTAAAGGCTGGTTCATACTACGTCTGTCGACAGCTAACGCAGTGACATCATGAATGTTCCATTGTCATCCGACATCAAACTTGTCGCTATGAAAATGTATAAACACAAAAACTACAGGCTGCATGACATCAGCAACCTGGTTGTCCAAAACAGCATAACTATTGTATTTTAACACCAATAAGGCCTCACGTTTAAAAACGAATTTGGGGGGGGGGGGGGGGGAATGTGTGTGTGAGTGAGTTTCTAGCTGACTTTGAACAGCACACCTGAGTTAACTACAATACTCTGTACTGTCATGCCTTTCTGCTTTTCTTTTCTTTCAAACTTCTGACCACTTTCCCAAAAGGTTAGACAAAACCTATGACATATTCCTGTGTGTCACTGCTATTCAAGCTGAAATGGTGATCACTGTTGGCCTAAAGAGTTGATTAATTAGATAGAACTACAGCTAGCTATCAGTAAGTCTACATACCAAAATATTTTACATAGTTCAACTACTATAAAAATTATTTTAAAGAGCTTTCATCACTAGATCATATACATCATATATTTCTCCCCAAATAATAACCTATAACATTGTAATTCCTTATTATTTTCTCCCTTCCACTACAACAGCAAGTGTTGAAAATAAGAAAGCAAAGGAAACAAGTTGCAGAACCATGATTTATTTTCTCTCGTTTCAGAAAATGACTGCATTTTATGATGGCCCACAGCAACCAGAAACAAGATGTTATCAAAGCTTAAAATAGATTTGCAGCAGGGAAAATGACAGGGCATCTGTAACGGCAGTCTACTTCGTCCTCCTTCTCAGACGAGGAGAGGCGAGAAGGATCAGAGGACCAATGTGCAGCGTGGTAATTTGACATAATGAATTTAATTAGACACAACAAAAACACAATATAACAAAAGAACATACCATCACAGTCCCATCTGGTGCAGAACACAGAGACAGGAAACAACCACCCACAATCCCCAACACAAAACAAGCCACCTATATATGATTCTCAATCAGGGACAACGATTGACAGCTGTCTCTGATTGAGAACCATATCAGGCTGAACATAGAAACAGATGAACTAGACACACAACAACTCTCTATGTCCCCTATCCTCCAGGCCGGCTCGGTCCTCCCCTCCCGCTCCGTGGCTCGACGACTCATTGCGAGCTCACAGAACAGGGCTCCGGGCAGCCGAGCGGAAATGGAGGAAAACTCGCCTCCCTGCGGACCTGGCATCCTTTCACTCCCTCCTCTCTACATTTTCCTCTTCTGTCTCTGCTGCTAAAGCCACTTTCTACCACTCTAAATTCCAAGCATCTGCCTCTAACCCTAGGAAGCTCTTTGCCACCTTCTCCTCCCTCCTGAATCCTCCTCCCCCTCCCCCCCCCTCCTCCCTCTCTGCAGACGACTTCGTCAACCATTTCGAAAAGAAGGTCGACGACATCCGATCCTCGTTCGCTAAGTCAAACGACACCGCTGGTTCTGCTCACACTGCCCAACCCTGTGCTTTGACCTCTTTCTCCCCTCTCTCTCCAGATGAAATCTCGCGTCTTGTGACGGCCGGCCGCCCAACAACCTGCCCGCTTGACCCTATCCCCTCCTCTCTTCTCCAGACCATTTCCGGAGACCTTCTACCTTACCTCACCTCGCTCATCAACTCATCCTTGACCGCTGGCTACGTCCCTTCCGTCTTCAAGAGAGCGAGAGTTGCACCCCTTCTGAAAAAACCTACACTCGATCCCTCCGATGTCAACAACTACAGACCAGTATCCCTTCTTTCTTTTCTCTCCAAAACTCTTGAACGTGCCGTCCTTGGCCAGCTCTCCTGCTATCTCTCTCAGAATGACCTTCTTGATCCAAATCAGTCAGGTTTCAAGACTAGTCACTCAACTGAGACTGCTCTTCTCTGTATCACGGAGGCGCTCCGCACTGCTAAAGCTAACTCTCTCTCCTCTGCTCTCATCCTTCTAGACCTATCGGCTGCCTTCGATACTGTGAACCATCAGATCCTCCTCTCCACCCTCTCCGAGTTGGGCATCTCCGGCGCGGCCCACGCTTGGATTGCGTCCTACCTGACAGGTCGCTCCTACCAGGTGGCGTGGCGAGAATCTGTCTCCTCACCACGCGCTCTCACCACTGGTGTCCCCCAGGGCTCTGTTCTAGGCCCTCTCCTATTCTCGCTATACACCAAGTCACTTGGCTCTGTCATAACCTCACATGGTCTCTCCTATCATTGCTATGCAGACGACACACAATTAATCTTCTCCTTTCCCCCTTCTGATGACCAGGTGGCGAATCGCATCTCTGCATGTCTGGCAGACATATCAGTGTGGATGACGGATCACCACCTCAAGCTGAACCTCGGCAAGACGGAGCTGCTCTTCCTCCCGGGGAAGGACTGTCCGTTCCATGATCTCGCCATCACGGTTGACAACTCCATTGTGTCCTCCTCCCAGAGCGCTAAGAACCTTGGCGTGATCCTGGACAACACCCTGTCGTTCTCCACCAACATCAAGGCGGTGGCCCGTTCCTGTAGGTTCATGCTCTACAACATCCGCAGAGTACGACCCTGCCTCACACAGGAAGCGGCGCAGGTCCTAATCCAGGCACTTGTCATCTCCCGTCTGGATTACTGCAACTCGCTGCTGGCTGGGCTCCCTGCCTGTGCCATTAAACCCCTACAACTCATCCAGAACGCCGCAGCCCGTCTGGTGTTCAACCTTCCCAAGTTCTCTCACGTCACCCCGCTCCTCCGCTCTCTCCACTGGCTTCCAGTTGAAGCTCGCATCCGCTACAAGACCATGGTGCTTGCCTACGGAGCTGTGAGGGGAACGGCACCTCAGTACCTTCAGGCTCTGATCAGGCCCTACACCCAAACAAGGGCACTGCGTTCATCCACCTCTGGCCTGCTCGCCTCCCTACCACTGAGGAAGTACAGTTCCCGCTCAGCCCAGTCAAAACTGTTCGCTGCTCTGGCCCCCCAATGGTGGAACAAACTCCCTCACGACGCCAGGACAGCGGAGTCAATCACCACCTTCCGGAGACACCTGAAACCCCACCTCTTCAAGGAATACCTAGGATAAAGCAATCCTTCTGCCCCCCCCCCCCCCCCTCCCCCCTTAAAAGATCTGATGCACTATTGTAAAGTGGCTGTTCCACTGGATGTCATAAGGTGAATGCACCAATTTGTAAGTCGCTCTGGATAAGAGCGTCTGCTAAATGACTTAAATGTAATGTAAATGTAATAGAATTCCCACCCAGCTCACGTCCTGACCAACACTAAACAAGCAAAACACATAAGAACTCTGGTCAGGACGTTACAGCATCTGATGAAGGTTTCACTGCATAAAGCCAACAAGACAAGGTGAGTCCAATATAATACAATTTGAGTTTCTAGCTGACTTTGAACAGCAGACCTGAGTTACCTACAATACTCTGTACTGTTTGATCATTACATCATCATTCAACTAAAATCAAACTTAATTTACACTGAACGTTTTTCAAAAGTAAATCATGCATCTATTTATCTGAAACCCACAGCATGACTGATTCAGAGTTGCTTTGCTTTCTTAACAGTGTTGTCCACACGATCCTGCCTTTTATTCCCATCTTCTGACAGAAGATCGCTTTGCCTTAAGTCTTTCTTCTTTCAGTTTTCACACAGACAACTAGTAGTTTAGAAACATTTGTGATCTAACTGCCCCACGATCCAAAGTCATAAGGCTGATATAGTATATCAAATATAATCATTCAAAGTACTATATGCATCTGTTTTTCTGTAAATAGTAAAGTAAAACTTTTAAAACTACTTCCACGACCAGAAAAATACCGTTTAAAGCGCTAAAACAAGCACCACAACTCTTTACTTCATGTAAAGTTACCATCTAGTTAAATGCATGATAATGATCGATGCAAACAACCGTGCAGATCTGCACGAATAGTGATCTTGAAAGTGTCATAAATCGACAGGAAAACAGAATCTGAAATAGAATCTGCTGCATAATATCAAGTCACACCCCAAGGCTCATCTGATTGCCATACAAGATCACTTCTCTTGTTGTAAAACAAAAGTAAATATGAAGGCCAGGAAAAAAGTCATAGCCTACATACTGTATGTTCTTCTCGGGATTATGTTGTGTAATAGTTGTTTGTGTTCTCTCTTTCCTCCTACATTTCTTTACGACAACATTAACTGCGAAGCCATGCAGAGCAGAGTAGAGCAGATAATAATGAGGGCCGGGTCCCTGACTGTTGTTGTCTGTTACCGTCACCATCAAATCCAAGTTGTGTGTGTGTGTGTGTGTGTGTGTGTGTGTGTGTGTGTGTGTGTGTGTGTGTGTGTGTGTGTGTGTGTGTGTGTCTGTGTGTGTGTGTGTGCGTGCGTGCGTGCGTGCGTGCGTGCGTGCGTGCGTGTCTTCTCTTCTCATCATGGAGAAGTCCCTGCCTCCTTGCATCCTCCTTCCTCTACTCTGAATGTGTCTCTCTGAACCTTCAGGCTCTGTGCTCTGCTAGCTGGATCTATTTTGGTCGTGCGTGTGTGATAACCTCCACACTTCTGTTCATCCTTAATCTGTACATTTCCATTCTGAGCAACATCCACATGAGCAGGGGCCCTGTCGTATGGTGGACGGTTTAGTTCAGACTCTTTTAGCTATCCTAGCTATAGCTGCTTGGCTTCTCCTTGCATGTCGAGCCACAGACAAGGGGAAGGTAAATAAATCACAGGTCCACACATTACACTAATTTAAAGGTGCAATCTGAAATATATATATACAACCGTTATATGACTCATTTTGTGTTTCTTGTGTCTGATTGGACCAAACTGGACCAAATCCAAGCGTGGGTTTGACAAGTTCATAATGCTAAAATGTATTAACTTCTTTCAGTATTCAAATATAAAGGACAGGACAGGATGGAAAGCCCAGAGCAATGGATGGATGGCAGGGTAGAGCATGTGCTCTGTTGTTCTAGGCTCCTTAGAGTTGTGTTTTTGGACAGCCACCATGCATTTTTATTCACTATGCAATTTGATTTACTCTGCATTTTGATTCATTTTGCACTTTCAAGGAAATTACAGTTTCTCTCTATATGAGCAAGCAGAATAATTACATTTGCTAAAGGCAAGTGGAGAAAGCCCAATGAGACTAGTGAATAGTCATCATGCTGAATGTAGTTCTGAAAATACCCTTTGTTTAAAGGATATAATAAGTATGTACAGCCAACATGGCGGTCATGAAATTTTGTCAGCCGGTGATTGTCATTCAAATAACTGCCGGTCTCACGGTAATTGACCGTTAATTAACATAAACACATTTAGCATCTCGGCTTCCATGCATAGCCTACAAGCCACTGATGCTGAACATTGTTTGAACATCTACATTTTAAAAAGTCTAATAAATCCATGTAACATAGCCTACACCATCCCAATGAATCCATTATATATTTTAGGAAGGTCTAAAGAAACATTATGATATGAAGAAAATATAGCCTATTTCAGAAGAACAGAATAGCATATTCTGAGTCATCCTTATGTTAGGCCCTGATCTGGCTAGGCTGTTGGCTACACTAGTTCATTTAGTTGGCAAGATTTGCCTAGAAACAGGTCCTCCTATTTAGAGATATTTATGCAACTTTAGTTGTGATACAAACGTTAGCCTGGCTATATGTTTTGGTTTCTAATACATTCTAAGGCCGCATGATGCAATGAATAATGATTAGAAAAAAGTCACATGACAAGGAATCACTGCTCTGTTTCTGTGCAGGCTGAACACACTTCATCAGTCTCTCATTCACAATTTGACAAGCACTTGAAAATATGCTCACACAGTATTCTCAAATGAATCTGGTCTTTACAATATAGCCTACTAATGTATCCTATTTGTGGAACAATTTTTTATTTAGAATGTCCCCCCCAAAAATTCAAATAAACATCCATAGCCTGCACTGGAATAGTGAATGGAGGTTATGTGCAGTTACTTTTTTATATGCCAGGTAGGCTACACCATTGGTCAAGTGGATTAATTTGCTTAACTTTTAAGAATTGAGCAAAAATATAGCAGCGTGAGAAAGCTGGGATACATTTTTATTATATGGTGTTAATTGAAATAAATGTTATAGAATTACTGCTGTCTGTTCAGAAATACATGAACTCATTCAGAATAGCCTACTACACCATGAGTAGGCCTATAATTTAGCCGCAGAGGAGCAATAGTTTCTTTTAAAAAATTGCCTAGCTGTGGATTCTGCGTAACCCAATAACAAGGCTTGGCCTACAGTCGGGAACGCGCAGCAAATCTGCATGCAGACAAAATAGACCTTACGCAATATTTCAATCGCGGCAAATTACAATCGCGGGAAACACAGGTTGGAATGTAAATGATAAGAGAAGAGTCTAATCCGTATGCTGTAGGCAACCAAAATATTTGATAAACTTCCAAATATGGTTTTTCAAAGCAAGCAAGAGAGCGATAGGCTTTTGGCATGAACGCATCGGCCACATCACCGGCGAGTGAGCTGCGCATTATTAGTTGAACAGTATAAATTTGTTTTCTCATGCAATTGTTTAGCGTAGCTTATATAAATGTTGCTCAACAGGAGCACTTATTTTATTCCATGCCTCAACCAGCAGGTGTTCCTATTCGGCTCAAACTCTGAATGCCATGGCTCTCATAAAGTGTTTGATTTGATTTTCAATTGCATTTACATTGATGTCAGAGTGATTAGAGGGACAATAGAGCACTGAGTACCGGCCTTTAGCAACTGGCATTAGCAAGTTTGGTAGGCTACTAATGACCATCAGAGGCAGTTTGGAGAAGCGTAGTTACCGTGACCCAACGGTCACATGGAATTTGACTGCAGTCATGACTCCCGACTGCCGGTGTGGTGGTAATATGGCCACAGATCTGAATTATGCATCCACTGGATCTTAATAATAATAACTGCTTTACTTTCCTTTACATCTATATGAAATAATGTTCAATACTTTAGCTGGCCTTGCTCAAGCTTGCCAGGTGTGCAACGGAGCCAATGGAATGTCACAAAATTGCAAACCCCGCCCACCTGAGACTCCAAGCAGGCTAAAGAAAATAGTATCAAAATAGTATTGATTCCCATTCCTAATTAGATTTCTCTAATGAGTTTACCAGTAATAGAACTAAACATAATCCAACAGAAATGGTAACTGGATTATAAAGAGTGGTTACTAACTAAACTAAATTAGGTTTAAGGGAGAGATACAGTGCCATTAACCTGCCGTTCTGTGACCTGACTAACAGGGGCCATTTATAGACCCGGCGGCTTACAGTGCTGTCACAGGGAAGAAGGCAGTTGGTGAATACTTTTGGATAGGGGATGCCTCTGATCAGGCTCTATCTTTAGCGTGTGTGTTATAGGTTTTTATGGTTTTGCTCAATTTCAAGGTTGTGTGTGGTTTGCCCTGATTGGAATCAACCTCGTTGGTCAGGATGTGTTGCACCTGTGCTGGCATAGGTGATATTTAACACAGGAGCAGTGTTGGGATTAGTTACTTGAAAAAGTACATATTACTTGTAAAGCAACGCATTACTTTACAATATGACTGTGTGGAAAGTAACGCATTATATTACTTTGAGTTATTTTCATGAAATAATTATTAAATTCTCACCGTTTGTTTGAACGTCAGAGAGAGCAAGGCGCTACCACGGGATACTAACTCAGGGTTGATCACTAGTTCTCTTTTAATCGGTGGGGCTGCTTTCCTGTGCTAGTCTACAACTGCTGCGCTCTATATGGGCTGCTTAATTAGCCATATGTACTGTAAGCCAAACATATGTACATATTTCCTATCTTTTCATTCAAAATCTTTCTCTTAAGCCACCAATTCTGGTTATAGACCGCATGTACACAGACCCTTAAAGATGTATAGAGGGCACACCTGCCACTAGACAGGAAAGCCCTCTATGGGCTTTTAAATCACAGTAGCGATCAATGGCAAAGATCAGAGGTGTGCCCTCTATACATTTCTAATGACAGCAGCCTTTTATGTAGTGTTCTCCCATTTGATTAGCTCCACTTACTTTTAACTCCATATTATAAGTTGGTGTGGGTTTTTGGTTTGGTTTGCCTTTTCTGGGGCATGATGGGTGTCTTTTAAGACACAGTTATTTTGGACTAATCAACTTTCAGTGGACACCCCCATGACTGTACCCCTCCTAAAACCCCACCTGTTTCGGGTTTGTGCTTGTCTGTGGTTCATTTGTTCTTTTTTTTGTGAATGACGATGTTATGAATTTGTCTTACTGGGACTCTAACAGTGTGTGTATGCACATGTGTGTGCACGTGAAGCTGCATACATTTGATACATATGCAGCTTCACACACACACACACACACACACACACACACACACACACACACACACACACACACACACACACACACACACACACACACACACACACACACACACACACACACACACACACACACACACACACACACACACACACACACACACACACACAGACACTGATGTATAATTTATTTTCTTACATTTATGTCAGTGTATTTATCATTGTCCACAGCATCATAGTCTGTCTTGCATTACACATTTTTAGAACATTTTAAACTACTTGGTAAAAAATCTGATCCCCATTTTTATATGCAGATCTTGGAATTGCACTCTAATGGCTTTACTTTTTATGTCTCTTTATTCTGCATTATTATTTAAATGTAAAAAATGAATAGCTTAACCCTTATTTACCCCTCCACATTGATTGCTTCAATTAAAAATAATAACTACATTTAAATTACACATTCACATGTACAACGGTTCATTTATGGCATTTTATGGCATCTAATTACTGTTAGAGAGTGTACAGATAGTGTCTGACCAGAGGCATCTCTCATCCAAAAGAACCTCTAATGATCTGTACACTCTCTAACAGTAATTTATTGATTACTGATTAGTAATCAAATACTGATTTTAATTATATATTACGCCATTTTCATTCACAATTCAGAAGTCCGTTCAAAATGACAGACATATTTGACCAACCTGTAGACTACTATCTAAATACCAGCATAGCCATACTCTCTAGGATCGCCATCTTTAAAACCATTCGCAGAGCAACAACGAGAAGCAGCAAACAAAGACAACAAATCATTCAACTCCCCAGTCATTCATGGTTTTCAGTTAAAAGACAGCAGGAGGAGAAATGCCATGTTTCTACCTAGGGAAAGTACTGCTGGTAATTGGACTGCCTCAGATTAGATTAGACCATCTCACACAGCCCTGGTGGTGCTACAGCCTCTCTTCTCACACCCAACCAGAGATGAAGGAGGAGGGGGACGAGAGGGAGAGAAAGTAGGGGAGAGAGAGCAAGATAAAAGAGAGAGATGCAGAGAGAGTATATTGGATAGAGATGTGAGTGTGTGTAAGTCTTGTGTGTGTTGGTTGTGTGTCAGAGTATGCTGAGAACACAGTCTGGGAGGATTATACCTCCATGTGGATAAGAGGGAAGACGGAAAGAGGGATTTGGCTGGATTGCATCAGATGACCATTGGTTTCAAGTAGTAAACAACCAATACGGCCTTCTTCCTTCCCCGCTGCTTTTCTAAAGTTGGAATGCGTTGCGGTGAAGCTGCCATGTCCGTTTGTGATATTACAAAGATGTTACTTTATTCCCTCGGACATGATTGCACGCACGATAGAACAGCAGAGTGTGTGCTACAATTTTTATTTCATTACGTTGCTGGAAGCTTATCTTCTTTTCAAAAACAAAACAAAAACAATAACAAATGCGCCTGTTTTTGTTCTGTTTCACCTTTCGCAGATCTCAGCTTTAAAGAAGACCCCGAAGGTCGCTCTTGCAAAATAGGATTTAACCTCAATAATCTTTACTGGTTAAATACATAAACTGCAGGCTGCAGTGTAATTATACAAACAGCCTTCCATTCCCAGCCACATCACTATTTGCTTTGTAGGTGAATTTCATTTGATATATACTGTATTCTCAATATGTTAAGACTTTGAGTGGTTAAACATGTTGACCTATATGCATATACTAGAACTAATGCCTGAGATGATACAGTGAATGAACATGAGGAGAAATAATTTTTATTCACAATGATATTGCAGTACAACACATTTAACGGCAGTGTATCTGGAATCATAGAAAGCAGAACTAAGTCCAGCCAAATTCTTTTTGTGGAACATTTTCTCTTTGCAAATAGATGCAGCAGAAAATTAACTCGGAGACTCAAACGCAACAATAGATTCGAATGAATCACTTGGTGCATTATGCTGCCATTTACCGTAGGTACATCTCCCATGCATGTCATTAGACTTCACTCAACACACAACACATCATGTATTCTCAATCTCTCTCTCTCTGTGTCTTTCTGTGTGTGTGTGCCTCTCTCTGTCTGTATCTCTCTCTCCCTCTTGTGGGTAACTGGAGGGTGATAAGTTACTTCAATACAGATAATAATGTGATTAGGCTATACTGTATATCCTGAACAAAAATATAAATGCAACGTGCAACAATTTCAAAGAATTTACTCTGAGTTAAAGTTCATAGAAGGAAATCAGTAAATGGAAATTTACGAATCTATTGATTTCACATGACTAGGCGGGGGTGCAGCTATGGGTGGGCCTGGGAGGGCATAAGCCCATCAACTTGGGAGCCAGGTCCAGCCAATCAGAATGAGTTTTTCCCCACAAAAGGGCTTTATCATAGACATAAATACTCCTCAGACCCCCCCTCCTCCTTAGACAATCCCAAAGGTGAAGAGGTCGGATGTGGAGGTCCTGGGCTGGTGTGGTTACACGTGGTCTGCGGTTGTAAGGCCGGTTGGACGTACTGCCAAATTTTCTAAAACGACATTGGAGGTGGCTTATGGTAGGGAAATTAACATTCAAATCTCTGGCAACAGCTCTGGTAGACATTCCTGCAGTCAGCATGCCAATTGCACGCTCCCTCAAAACTTGAGACATCTGTGGCATTGTGTTGTGTGACAAAACTGCACATTTTAGAGTGTCCTTTGATTGTCCCCAGCACAAAGTCCACCTGTGTAATGACCATGCTGTTTAATCAGCTTCTTGATATGCCACACATATCTTGGTAAAGGAGAAATGTTCACAAACAGGAGTGTAAACAAATTTGTGCACAACATTTGAGAGAAATAAGCCTTTTGTGCATATGGAAAAATTCTGGGATCAGCTAATATAACATGGGACCAAGACTTTACATGTTGCGTTTATATTTTTGTTCAGTATATTTACATAAAAACCAATGTCTGTAAGATTTCCAGTCATTCAAATTAATGAAATACCTATTGAATGGTCCTCCCGAGTGGTGTAGCGGTCTAAGGCACTGCATCACAGTGCTTGAGGTGTCACTACAGACCCATATTCAATCCCAGGCAGTGTCACAACCGGCCGTGACCGGGAGTCCCGTAGGGCGGCGCACAATTGGCCCAGCGTCGTCTGGGTTAGGGGAGGGTTTCGCCGGGGGGGTATTACTTGGCTCATCGCGCTATAGCAACTCCTTGTGGCGGGCCGGGTGCCTGCAGGCTGACTGTGTCAGTTGAACAGTGTTTCCTCCTACACATTAGTGCATTTGGCTTCCGGGTTAAGCGGGCAAGAAAGGCATTTAGGCGCGTCATGTTTCGGAGGATGCATGACTGGACCTTCGCCTCTCCCAAGCCCGTTGGGGAGTTGCAGCGATGAGACAAGATCGTAATTGGATATCATGAAAATGGGGTAAAATAAATCTTTTAGAATAGTATTTGGACATATGGAAATGTACAATAGTCAAATGAACCTACTCTGTTGTTTACATTTTTGTTCTCATTCAGGACTGATTGGGGAAATGTTTTAAAAATATGGTTGAAAAAATGCTTGGAGCACTACTGAAAAGTGTTATTTTCATTTGAAAAAGAAATTTCATAAAATGTGCGATAAAAGTACATCTATTGTTTCATGTTTTTGCTGTTGACACTTTGATATCTCAATAGTTTGCAGTGGTTGAAGTCTATCAAAAGTGTTGGAGTTTGAGAATGTGTCCGTTAGGACCATGTCTTCTTTTTCAACTTATTTTTGACAGTTTGTCATTTATATTTATTTCAACAGGGAGGTCATATTGAGACCAATGGTGGAAAAAGTACCCAATTGTCAAACTTGAGTAAAAGTAAAGATACCTTAACAAAAAATGACTCAAGTAAAAGTGACGCAGTAAGCCACGCAGTAAAATACTATTTGGGTAAAAATCTGAAAGTATTTGACTTGAAATATAATGAAGTATTAAAAGTAAATGTAATTTCAAAGTAAATGTATAAATCGTTTACAATTCCTTACATTAGGCAAACCAAACAACACTATTTTTTTTGATTTTTTAATGTACTGATAGTCAGGGGCACACTCCAACGCTGACATATTGGACAAATTAAGCATTTGTGTTTAGTGAGTCCGCCAAATCAGAGGCAGAGGGATGAGCAGGGATGTTCTCTTGATAAGTGCATGAATTGGACCATTTTCATGTCCTGCCAAGTATTCAAAATGTAACGGCTACTTTTGGGTGTCAGGGAAAATGTAAGGAGTAAAAAGTACATTATTTTCTTTAGGAATGTACTTAAGTAAAAGTAAAAGTAATCAAAAATATAAATAGTAAAGTGCAGATACCCCCAAAAACTACTTAAGTAGTACTTTAAAGTATTTTTATTTAATACTTTACATTACTGATTGAGACTAACGTCTCTTTTACAAATGAGCCAAGGTGAAATAAAAAATAAAATAAAATGTGTTCTAATTGACTGTGTTTTGTATCTTAATGTGTATTTAATGTGTATATTGTCTATATTTATGTTTATCTATACTTTACTTTTGTACATGCTTGTTTTTGTATTGTGCATCCTTTATTTAACCAGGTAGGCCAGTTGAGAACAAGTTCTCAATTAAACCTGCAACCTGGCCAAGATAAAGCAAAGCAGTGCAACAAAAACAACAACACAGAGTTACACATAAACAAACGTACAGTCAATAACACAACAGAAAAATCTATGTACAGTGTGTGCAAATGTAGAAGAGTAGGGGGGTAAGGCAAAAAATAGGCCATAGAGGCAAAATAATTACAATGAGTAATTGCAGTCCTGCAGTCCTGATGTCTAGAAGTTATTTTTGGTCATAAGAGACGGTAGCGGCAACATTATGTACAAAATAAGTTACAAAACGCAGATAAACGAACAAAAAACACAATCAGTTGGAGGTACGTAAAACGTCTGCCTTCTGCTCCGGCGCTATCTTAGGTTAACTGCCAAAAGCATTTCCATCGCCCTCACCTCGATTTGTATTATACATAGCTATTAAAAAATAAAATAATAATTAAATCCATAATTAGCTACTAATATTCGTAGTAATTTAGGCAGTTTAGGACTTGTGAGTCGTCTGTTTCTCAAACTAGACACTCTAATGAACTTGTCCTCTTGCACAGTTGTGCACAGGGGCCTCCCACTCCTCTCTATTCTGGTTAGAGCCAGTTTGCGCTGTTCTATGAAGGGAGTAGTACACAGCGTTGCACGAGATCTTCAATTTCTTGGCCATTTCTCGAATGAAATAGCCTTCATTTCTCAGAACAAGAATAGACTGACGAGTTTCAGAAGAATATGATTTGTTTCTGGCCATTTTGAGCCTGTAATCGAACCCACAAATACTGATGCTCCAGATACTCAACTAGTCTAAAGATGTCCAGTTTTATTGTTTCTTTAATTAGCACATTCGTTTTCAGCTGTGCTAACATAATTGCAAAATGGTTTTCTAATGATCAATTAGGCTTTTAAAATGATAAACTTGGATTAGCTAACAAGACCATTGGTGCCATTGGAACACAGGAGGGATGGTTACTGATAATTGGCCTCTGTACGCTTATGTAAATATTCCATAAAAAATTACTCGTTTCCAGCAACAATAGTCATTTACAAGATTAACAATGTCTACACTGTATTTCTGATCAATTTGATGTTATTTTAATGGACAAAAAAAATTGCTTTTCTTTCAAAAACAAGGACATTTCTAAGTGACCACAAACTTTTGAACGATATTGTACATTTACATATTACCTCAATTACCTCGACACCGGTGCCCCCGCATATTGACTCTGTACCGGTACCCCCTGTATATAGCCCCGCTAATTATTTTCTATTTTTATGTCATACTTTTTGGGGGTGGCATTTTCTTAAAACTGCACTGTTGGTTAAGGGCTTGTAAGTAAGCATTTCACTCTAAGGTCTACACCTGACAAGGTAAAAATCTGTCATTCTGCCTGAACAAGGCACTGTTCAAGGCACTGTTCCTAGGCCGTCATTGTAAATAAGAATTTGTTCTTAACTGACTTGCCTAATTAAATAAGGGTGAAATGAAAAACATCGGTTTCTGAGGACGGTTAGAAAGTTTTTGCGTTCTAGAAATCGTCGGGGATGTACTCAGATCCAGACTCATTGCTGAGAAGAAAATAACGTCGGTGGGCGTGGCATAGCGCTTGGCCGGAGTAAGGAGTTTGGGTAGCCAGGCAATCCTGTTGGGGATCCTAAGTGATATTTTGATAGCTAGTCACTTGAAGAATATATATATATAAGCTGAAAAGAAAAGTACAAGGTTTGAGTTGAGCTCCCCATTAAGTGGGCTTGACTATCAACCAGTTTACATCGAAGACATGTAGCTACCATCTTTATCTGTATTCTTTGTAGTGATTAACTCATGCTTCCTCACTAGTCTATGCTATATATACAGAGAGAAGCCCAACCTGAGTCCCCAAGATGGGGCTATCATTTAGCAGAGACAGTCCTGGTAGCTGGTGGTTCTCCCTGAGCTCCACTGATATAGTGAGACAGCAGATTTGGCCCCTCTGTGATATGGGGATTCTCTGGAGCTACGTTCAGTAACTCAGGCTCTGAATGGCTTGGCTGCAGTCTGCAGACTACACGGCTTCGTCACAACACTGCTTTTGCATACAGTAGCAATCTGAGGGAGAGCAATACTCCATTCTATTATCTCACTTATACATTCATCTCAAATGTACATTGTTATCCATGTAAACCAAAGTAGTTAGAGATAAGCAGTTATGAGTCTTTAAGTGAAATAACGGCCTACCAATATTGGACTGGCAAGACGAGATAAAAATAACACACCGCAAAAGCTTTATTCTAGTAACAAAGCTATAAGACAAATATTTTCAGACATCCAGAAACATTTTGATGCTGTGGTGGCTACCAAGCAAACCGGGAACATTCCCAGGGCATTAGCTAACATCCCCATTAATTTCTAGTTCGGATGATAACATCCCAAAAACAAATCATGTTTTTGATACAACATGTTAAATGAAAGGCAACATTTTTGCTGAGCAATATTCTTTTTGCAGTGGATCCTTGGAATGCTGATGGAAGAGATGCCACTTTGTCTCTGACCGCAGAGGGAGGGAGGGGGCTGGTGGAAGAGATGCCACTGCCTCCGTCTCTGACAGTGGAGGGAGGGGACTGATGGAAGGGATGTCACTATCTCTGACTTCAGAGGGAGGAAGAGGACTGATGGAATAGCTGTTACTGTCTCGGTCTGTGACAGCCTAGTGTTGGCTTCGCCATTTTCAACATTGAGATATTCAATAAATGATAGAGAAGGAGCATAGAATCAAAGGAGAAAGTGAAGGGTTCTCTGTAGAAAGCCAGAAGGCTTTGGAATGTGTTTGATGGAGGAGAGGAGAGCGACGTGTTGATACAGGAAAGACAGATGGATATCTGTGTATTGACGAAAGAGGGGTCGAGGTCAGGAGGTCAGGAGGTGAGGACAGATTCTCTTAAGAGAGTAATACACGTTTGGTATCCTGTCACCCTCTTTATTAGCTTCCCGCAGAGCCATAAAATGTAAGGATTGGAGAGAAGGAGGAGTGTCTTAAGTGGGATATAAATATCTGGATGGGAGAAATGTTGGGTTGTCTGATTACAGCTGTACAGAACCTTTGGGCCGAATTAAACTTGGTTCAAACTTCTCTCGTGTCCGTGAGTTATTTACTCTGAAAAATAAGAACCTAACAATCGGGAGGGAGGGCACTGATGGAACGGGGAGGCACTGATTCAAATGCCTGAAGCCCAGGGCCAGGATGAAGGAATGTCAGGAGTGCTGGAGACAGCGGCTCCAGACTGCAGTAGGTCCTGGCAGCAGATCTCCCTTATTCAACAGAAAGAGCTAATTGAATGATGGACTGCAGCGTTAGGGACATTACGACAGCAGAGGACTGTGTTTGTCCGTCCCCTGTGATAATGTACTGTGGTACTGGTAAATGCGCTGCAACAGTTTGGTGTGTGACTAACTGAGTGCCCACTGCCTTTCCCTCTCACTGACTAGCTGCATATAGGGTTTGGATACTGTGTGTCACTTTCTTTCACTCACGGTTTATAAATCCATTTATTTTGTTTGGTTACACCGAAATAACTATGTATTCGAGAGAGAGAGAGAGAGAGAGAGAGAGAGAGAGAGAGAGAGAGAGAGAGAGAGAGAGAGAGAGAGAGAGAGAGAGAGAGAGAGAGAGAGGAGGAGAGAGAGAGAGAGAGAGAGAGAGAGAGAGAGGAGAGAGAGAGAGAGAGAGAGAGAGAGAGAGAGAGAGAGAGAGAGAGAGAGAGAGAGAGAGAGAGAGAGAGAGAGAGAGAGAGAGAGAGAGAGAGAGAGAGAGAGAGAGAGAGAGAGAGAGAGACTGCATCCATCCTGTTTCTATTGCTATTGTGACAGATCATACCGATTTCTTGTCACAGCAGTTTTGTATTATGTTTGTGTTATCAACCATCTGTGTAAAACCATGGAATATGATTTCCTGTCTCTAACTTTCTTTACCAAGTTACCAAATATATTTACGTATCGGCCTGTGCCAGAGATGAACCAGAGGTTAGACTTTGGCAACGGCACAGTTTGTGCCTGCAGGTCTGCAGTAGCTGGACTGCTTTATTGAGCTTGCCTGGCTTAATGGACCAATAGAATAGTCCTGGAAATGTAAATCCCACCCATCTGGCACTCCAGGCAGAATAAAGCAAACGCTCGAAGATCTGCCTCAGAGAGAGGGGCACACTGTAAGACTTTTCTGTTAGCTCAACCGTAAAACACTGTAGAATTGGTGGTCAGGGAACGTCGCTGGAGCTGCTGAGCTGTATTAGTCCCGCTGTAGGTCTCATTGCGGCCAGCACTAGCAGGTCAAACGAAGGACTAAATGAACAAGTCACTCAGAGAAACAAATCATGACTCTCAAGTCAGTAAAAAGAGTTGTTCAAAAATGGCAATGCATTCGTTCACGAAGAGTCGTTCACAATCTAGTCCGGCCACAACCATACCTCATTTCAAATGTAACAAGAAATAATTGTATTTGTATGCCTAGCAATCAACAAATGTACATTGTTTAAAGCGCAAATGTACAAGTTTACAAATTACAGCTCCAATAAGCCCCCTATTGTTAACAACATGTGAACGAGAGGCTTGTTGAATAATGACTCATTCCAGTTTTCAGTTCATCGTCTGCCAGTAGGGGATCCTACGTGCTCTGGGCATTACTGACTCAAATGAATGAAATGAGTCGAAAGACTTGTTCTTTTCACTGAACAAGATGAAAAGATCAGAGTCAGTAAAAAGAGCCTAGCTTCCCATCACTATTTTGTTCACTCGGCTCTCAGCTGCGAGACATACATCATTGTTTTACAGACCAAGAGTGTCCGCATAGACTCTTCCCACTAACCATTTGTTTAATATAAACATTGTTCCAAAATATTACAGTATTAGCTAAACCTGTTTACTTTACTAGTAGTATGCAAATGTTTGGTGGCACAGAAAGAAAAGAAAATGTTGTGAGCCTGGTAAAATAATCTGTGGTATTGTGGAGGCTATAGCAATATTTTATTCATTAGCTAGGATTTGAAGTATGTGTATCTAGCTGTCTTATTTGTATTTGTTCAACGCCTCAATTGATTTCATAAACTATATTGGATATACTGTATGCCTGTAAAGATTCCTGGTTCAAATCAACCCAAGATGATGAGCCCTGTAGATTGGACAATGTGAATGACAAGGTGGCCCAGAGGAAGCCAGCTGTTCTCAACCCCCACATTGCCCCATTCTTCCAAGAGCTCACTGAGTTTGAATTAAGACGTCTAGTGTGGTAAATGCGCACACACACACACACACACACACACACACACACACACACACACACACACACACACACACACACACACACACACACACACACACACACACACACACACACACACACACACACACACACACACACACACACACACACACACACACACACACACACACACAACCACACCAGCTTGATTTTCTAGCAACCGAGTAAGCCCTGCTGCACTCTGTCGCTCATTCTATTCTTTATTTTTCTATGCTTGTCCTATAGGTGAGAAGAGCAGATAAATCAGAACTGAGGAGGATTGTTACGGAGGAAACGTGATGCTGCCAAAACTGTGCTCTTGTGTGTTTCACTGCCTCTCAACCCCCTTACCCCAAATAGAGTTGCCCCTGATCATAGATCTAGCATTGTACCCAATCCCAATTTTAACTCCCTCTATCTCTTTGTGTCTCTCTCCCCCACACCCCACACACACAGGCACACAATATCATTTTTAAATCAAATGTAATCAAATTGTATTGGTCAAATACACGTGATTAGCAGATGTTATTGCGGGTGTGGCGCAATGCTTGTGATTCTTGCTCCGACAGTGCAGTAATATCTAACAAATTACACAACACATACCCAATACACACAAATCTAAGTAGGAATGAATTATTAAGGTTATATACATATGGACGAGCAATGTCAGAGCGGAATGGACTAAGATACAGTAGAATAGTATAGAATACAGTATAAACATATGAGATGAGTAATGCAAGATATGCAAACATTATTAAGTGAATGAGATACCGTAGAATAGTATAGAAAACAGTACATACACATGAGATGAGTAATGCCAGATATGTTAACATTAAGTGACTAAGATACCTTAGAATAGTATAGAATACATTATATACTGTACAGTACATATGAGATGAGTAATGCCAGATATGTAAACATTATTTGTGACTAGTGTTCTATTCCTTAAAATGGCCAGTGATTCCTAGTCTATGCCTATGGGCAGCAACCTCTAATGTGCCAGTGATGGCTGTTTAACAGTCTGATGGCCTTGAGATAGAAGCTGTTTTTCAGTCTCTCTGTCCCAGTTTTGATGCACCTGTACAGACCTCGCCTTCTGAACGATAGTGGTGTGAACAGGCAGTGGCTCAGGTGGTTGATGTCCTTGATGATCTTTTTGGTCTTCCTGTGACATCGTGTGCTGTAGGTGTCCTGGAGGGCAGGTAGTTTGCCCCCGGTAATGCGTTGGGCAAACCACACCACCCTCTGGAGAGCCTTGCGGTTGCAGCCGGTGCAGTTGCCGTACCAGGTGGTGATACAGCCAGACAGGATGCTTTCAATTGTGCATCTGTAAAGGTTTGTGAGGGTTTTAGGTGACAAGCCAAATTCCTTTGGCCTCCTGAGGTTGAAGAGGCTTTGTTGCGCCTTCTTTAACAACACTGTCTGTGTGGGTGGTCCATTTCAGTTTGTCAGTGATGTGTACGCCAAGGAACTTGAAGCTTTCCACCTTCTCCACCTCGGTCCCTTCAATGTGGATAGGTAGGTGCTCCCTCTGCTGTTTCCTGAAGTCCACGATCATCTCCTTTGTTTGGTTGACGTTGAGTGAGAGGTTGTTTTCCAGGCACCACATTCCCAGAGCCCTCACCTCCTCCCTGTAGGCTGTCTCGTCATCGTTGGTAATCAAGCCTACTACTGTTGTGTCGTCTGCAAACCACGTTATCTCTATACTGACGTTTAGCTTGTTTTATTGTCTTGCGGAGTGAATAACTACACTCTTTATAATCTGCCATTATTGCCAGTCGCTTTGCCATGGTCAAATGATGTGGTTTCAGTTAGTGTTGTGATGATGCTCTTATATGGTTACATACAGTATGTGTTGACTGTTGTTACTTCTATTGTCAATTCTGTTGTTAATGTTGTTACCAACGTTTTTTTATTTTATGTACAAAAGTATTGTTTTTATTACATTTAGATTTCAGGGAGAACTTCACTGTACATATACAGCATTATCCTGGCACCAGAGTTGCCATCTTAATACTATAATACTATAATGTTGCATTACAGAGATGCTTTAATATACACTACATGACAAAAAGTATGTGGACACCTGCTCGTCGAACATCTCATTCCAAAATCATGGGCATTACTATTGACTTGGTGCCCCCTTTGCTGCTGTAACAGCCTCCACTATTCTGGGAAGGCTTTCCACTAGATGTTGGAACATTGCTGTGGGGACTTGCTTCCAATCATCCACAAGACTATTAGTGAGGTTTGGCACTGATGTTGGGCAATTAGTCCTGGCTTGCAGTCAGTGTTCCAATTCATCCCAAAGGTGTTTGATGGGGTTCTTCCACATCGATCTTGACAAACCATTTCTGTATGGACCTTGCTTTTTTTTATTTTTTTATTTTTCTGGGGGGGTGGATCAGCTTAATATTGCGGAAAGAATGTTGCTTCCAATGTAATTGTCTGCATCATTTCCAATCCCCCATATTTTTGGGGTAAATATATATATCCATTCACGTATGCATACATATACACATATATACATACACATACCTACATAGACATACATACTTTTTTAAAGAGTATACCTTTATTATTATTCCCCGCAAACCCTACCACCGATCCCCCAATTGGAGTAAACTGATAAACATTTCTGTTTTTACCTTCAATTTATACATCTTATACACATTTTACAGACACAGTCTACTTTATAATAGTTCTCTCTTGTTTGTTCTTAGTCCTTCCTCTATTTCTGTTGTCCATCCAGTTTGATTTCCACTTGTAACTGTGCTATTTCACAATAGCTCCGCACCTATACACATTTCACAGATCCCTTATGCCCTACATTGTTTATCTTGTTATTAGTCCCACCCTTCAGCTCCACTCAACCTTTCCCATCTATCTTCCAACATCATCCATTTCGGATTTTTATTTGCCATATATTTTTCAACTGTGCTGTGATGCTTCACAAAAGATTTGAATCTTCCTATTCTCATAGCTTCCACGGATTGTAAATTAAAAATAAACATTTTTGCTAAAATAATTATTATATTATTGATTGATTGACTATGGCTTTTCAAATCCCCCAGTATTGCTATCTGTAGCGTTAGTTCTACGCAAATGTTGCAATTCTTCAACCATTCCTGGACCTGTGACCAAAAACGAGCTACATGCGGACAATACCAAAATAAATGGTCTAATGACTCTGCCTCCTCACAGCAGAATCTACAGAGCTGGGAAGATTGTATCCCCCATATATATAACATTCTATTAGTTGCAAGAATTTTGTACAATAATTTAAATTAAAAAATTCGAAGTTTTGAATCCGGCGTTGTTTTGCGTATCAATTCATAAACCATGTGCCATGGAATGGGTACACATATGGACCTTGCTTTGTGCATGGGGACATTATCATGTTGAAAAAGGAAAGCGCCTTCCCCAAACTGTTGTCACAAAGTTGGAAACACAAAATTGTCTAGAATTTCATTTTATGCTTTAGCGTTAACATTTCCCTTCATTGGAACTCAGAGGTCTAGCCCAAATCATAACAAACAGCCCCAGACCATTATTCCTGCTCCACCAAACTTTACAGTTGGCACAGTGGATTCGGGCAGGTAGCGTTTTCTTGGGATCCGCCAGACCCAGATGCTGAAGCGTAATTCATCACTCCAGAGAACAAACGTGTTATCACTGCTCCGGAGTCCAATGGCGGCAAGCTTTGCACCACTCCAGCCGACGCTTGGCATTGTGCATGGTGATCTTAGACTTGAGTGTGGCGCCTTGGCCATGGAAAACCATTTCATGAAGCACCCGACGAACAGTTCTTGTGCTGACGTTGCTTCCAGAGGCAATTTGGAACTCGGAGTGAGTGTTGCAACTCAGAGTGAGTGTTGCAACCGAGGACAGAAAATTATTACATGCTATGCGGTCACGTTCTGTGAGCATGTGTGGCCTACCACTTCGCGGCTGAGCCGCTGCTGCTCCTAGACTTTTCCACTTCACAATGAAAGCACTTACAGTTGACCGGGGCAGCTCTAGCAAGGCAGAAAAGTGACTTGTTGGAAAGGTGTCATCCTATGACGGTGCCATATTGAAAGTCACTGAGCTCTTAAGTACGGGCCATTCTACTGCCAATGTTTCCATATGGAGATTGCATGGCTGTGTGCTCGGTTTTATACACCTGTCAGCAACGGGTGGGGCTGAAATAGCCGAATCCACTAATTTGAAGGGGTGTCCACATACTTTTGATTATGTATAGTGTATTTCACACTACTATTTTCCTTACTACCAGTTTCCAGCATTATGCTGGGAACTGGTTACAGGGGAAAGTTGTACAGTGGGGGCATGAGAGCAGCTGTACCTTATTGTAACAAAATGATTGTGTTCTGAGTTTTCAACTCGTCATTGTGAAGGGAAGGAAAAGAGTTCTGTCATTGTGGAGTAAACAGCTGCGAGGAAAACAGGAAGAGGGGGTCCCGTGTGGCTCAGTTGGTAGAGCATGGCCCTTGCAACACCAGGGTTGTGGGATAGATTCCCACGGGGGACCTGTATGAAAAAAATATGAAAATGTATGCACTCAATTCTGTAAGTGGCTCTGGATAAGAGCATCCACTAATTTACCAAAATGCAAATGTAGACTGCAGAGGAAAACTGAGTGACACATAGGGAGACGCGGAGCAGCAGGAGCTACGGGAGCGTTAGACTCTATAAATGAAATCATCAATGCAGCATGCAGAATCAAGGAATATTAGATTGTTCTGTCAAAGCTCAGCCTTTGTCTTGACAGACAAAATATTCAATCAAGTAGTCTGATTAAATCTTATCTCCACCTAATACAACATTAAGTCTAGGATCCAATGCAACGGCAAATGTAATTAAACGCAACCTTGGGCTACATTTGTAATCCAATGTAATGACAATAGTTGGGCTAGTTCTGTAGTAAGCACAGGAATCATTGATACTTGCCCATGGTGCAAGAGAGGTTTGAAATGCAATAATGTCTGTACATAAAGCATAACAAAGCCTATTCCCATAGAATCTCTGGGTTTTTCAAACTTCTCTATTGGAGCATCAAATCAGATCTGATTTCTGGCAAGTTAACATATTTTTTGGACATTTTGCACATTCTGTTGATCAATCGATCAATCAGTGAAATAAAGGTATGAAAGGGAGAGCAATGCCAGCTGGGTAAATGGAATGAGTGACTCACAGAGGTGTGAAATGACACCATAGGAGGGTAATCTCTCTTTCTCCTCTCTCCTTCTTTTCCTCTCCCTCTCTCTCTCTGTACCCCTCTATCTCTCTTCTCTTCCTCTCTCTTTACCTCCCTCTGTTTAAACATCATTATCCCATATCTAAACTCCGATGTACAAGAATGACTTGAATTCATTCTCACATTCAGCTAAATGTCAGAAGTCAGAGCTGTGGCATTCAGCACACACACACACACACACACACACACACACACACACACACACACACACACACACACACACACACACACACACACACACACACACACACACACACACACACACACACACACACACACACACACACACACATCTATCTTACCTCTTCCCACTGATGTATGTATCTGATGAGTCGGGAAAGTCTCAGCAGCCTCAGAAGAGACAGAATCTTAGTAAACCTAACGATCCTCAGCGCCCTTGCCGTCTTGTACACCTCCGAGTCAAACCCCTTTTCCACTATTAGAAATATATAATCCACTGGTATAGACGAGAGGAAGTCGACCACAAACCAGCTCTTCAGGTAGTTCATCTTGATGACCTTGGGGTCCAGGATGATCTCGGAGCTCTCCTCGTTGACGATTCCCGTGCGAAAGTTCATGACCAGATCCACGAGGAAGATGGTGTCTGAAGCTACGTTGAATATTAGCCAGGTGGTGGTGGTCTGCTCTGAGAAGAAGGTTATTCCTACAGGAATGATGATCAGGTTCCCCATCATCATGACGAGCATTACCAAGTCCCAGTAGAACCTAAAACAGACAGAAATGGGTCATCAAATAATATGGTTTTATGTACAGTACACATAGAGGGGTTGGACCAATAGAACCTACAACAAACAGAGAATGTGTAAAAAAACAATAGTTTCAGCATCTAGAATAGACACATAAAATGTCAAAATATGGCTTTACATATGAACGGTACACATACAAAGAATCAAACCTAGAACAAACAGACAGCATGTCAGAACATTAACCAAATCAAATCAAAACTTTATTTGGCACATGCATGTAGACCTTACCGTGAAATGCTTACTTACAAGCCCTTAATAACCAACAGTGCAGTTCAAGAAGAGTTAAGAAAATATTTACCAAATAAACGAAAGTAAAAAAAATTGTGCGGAGGTACAGGTAAGTTGATGTAATTTGTACACGTAGATAAGGATGAAGTGACTATGCATAGACAAAAAACAGCGAGTAGCAGCAGTGTACAAAGCAAATGGAGGGGGGTGTCAATGTAAATAGTCCTGTGGCACTTTAATTAATTGTTCAGCAGTCTTATGGCTTGGGGGAAGAAGCTGTTAAGGAGCCTTTTGGTCCAAGACTTGGCACTCCGGTACCGCTTGCCGTACGGTAGCAGAAAAAAACTGTGTATGACTTGGGTGACTAAAGTCTCTAACAATTTTATGGGCTTTCCTTTGACACCGCCTATGATATAGGTGACGGATGGCAGGAAGCTTGGCCCCAGTGATATACTGGGCCAATCGCACTACCCTCTGTAGCGCATTATGGTCAGATGCAGAGCAGTTGCCACAGCAGGCAGTGATGCAACCGGTCAGGATGCTCTCAATGGTGCAGGTGTAGAACTTTTTGAAGATCTGGGGACCAATGCCAAATATTTTCAGTCTCCTGAGGGGGGAAAAGGTTTAGTCATGCCCTCTTCACGACTGTCTTGGTGTGTTTGGACTATGATAGTTCGTTTGTGATGTGGACACCAAGGAACTTGAAACTCTCTACCAGCTCCACTACAGCCCCGTAGATGTTAATGAGGGCCTGTACGGCCCACCTTTTCCTGTAGTCTACGATCACCTCCTTTGTCTTGCTCACATTGAGGGAGATGATGTTGCCCTGGCACCACACTGCCAGGTCTCTGACCTCTCTATAGGCTGTGTCATCGATGTCGGTGATCAGGCCTACCACTGTTGTGTTGTCAGCAAACTTAATGATGGTGTTGGAGTCGTGCGTGGCCATGCAATCGTGGGTGAACAGGGAGTACAGGAGGGGACTAACTAAACACCCTGTGGGGCCCCAGTGTTGAGGATCAGCGTGGTAGACGTGTTGTTGCCTACCCTTACCACCTGGGGGCGGCCCGTCAGGAAGTCCAGGATCCAGTTGCAGAGGGAGGTGTTTAGTCCCAGAGTCCTTAGCTTAGTGATGAGCTTCGTGGGCACTATGGTGTTGAACGCTGAGCTGTAGTCAATGAACAGCATTCTCACATACAGTTGAAGTCAGAAGATTATATACACTCAGGTTGGAGTCATTAAAACTCACTTTTCAACCACTCCACAATTTTCTTGTTAACAAACTGTATTTTTGGCAAGTCGATTCGACATCTGCTTTGTGCATGACACAAGTAATTTTTCCAACAATTGTTTACAGACAGATTATTTAACTTATAATTCACTGTATCACAATTCCAGTGGGTCAGAAGTTTACATACACTAATTTGACTGTGCCTTTAAACAGCTTGGAAAATTCCAGAAAATTAAAAGCTTCTTCTAGGCAACTTGACATCTTTTGAGTCAATTGGAGGTGTACCTGTGGATGTATTTCAAGGCCTACCTTCAAACTCAGTTCCTCTTTGCTTGACATAATGGGAAAATCAAAATAAATCATTGACCTCAGAAAAAAAAATTGTAGACCTCCACAAGTTTGGTTCATCCTTGGGAGCAATTTCCAAACGCCTGATGGTACCACGTTCATCTGTACAAACAATAGTACGCAAGTATAAAGACCATGGGGACCACGCAGCCGTCATACCACTCAGGAAGGAGACGCTTTCTGCCTCCTAGAGATGAACGTACTTTGGGGCGAAAAGTGCAAATCAAACCCAGAACAACAGCAAAGGAACTTGTGAAGATGCTGGAGGAAATAGGTACAAAAGTATCTATATCCACAGTAAAACGAGTCCTATATCGACATAACCTGAAAGGCCGCTCAGGAAGGAAGAAGCCACTGCTCCAAAACCGCCATAAAAAAGCCAGACTACGGTTTGCAACTGCACATGGGGACAAAGATCGGACTTTTTGGAGAAATGTCCTCTGGTCTGATGAAACAAAAATAGAACTGTTTGGCCATAATGACCATCGTTATGCTTGGAAGAAAAGGGTGAGGCCTGCAAGCCGAAGAACACCATCCCAACGGTGAAGCACGGGGGTGGCAGCATCATGTTGTGGGGGTGCTTTGCTGCAGGAGGAGCTGGTGCACTTCACAAATTAGATGGCATCATGAGGAAGTAAACATTTTGCAGATATATTGAAGCAACTTCTCTCGCAAATGGGTCTTCCAAATGGACATTGACCCCAAGCACAGTTCCAAAGTTGTGGCAAAATGGTTTAAGGACAACAAAGTCAAGGTATTGGCTGTCCATCACAAAGCCCTGACCTCAATCCTATAGAAAATTTGTGGGCAGAACTGAAAAAGCGCATGTGAGCAAGGTGGCCTACAAACCTGACTCAGTTACACCATCTCTGTCAGGAGGAATGGGCCAAAATTCACTCACCTTATTGTGTGAAGCTTGTGGAAAACTACCCAAAACGTTTGACCCAAGTTAAACAATTTAAAGGCAATGCTACCAAATACTAATTGTGTGTATGTAAACTTCTGACCCACTGGGAATGTGATGAAAGAAATAAAAGCTGAAATAAATTATTCTCTCTACTATTATTCTGACATTTCACATTCTTAAAACAAAGTGTTGATCCTAACTGACCTAAGATAAGGAATTTTTACTCGGATTAAATGTCAGGAATTGTGAAAAACTGAGTTTAAATGTATTTGGCTAAGGTGTATGTAAACTTCCGACTTCAACTGTAGATGTTCTTTTTGTCCAAATGGGAAAGGGCAGTGTAGAGTGCGATTGAGATTGCGTCATCTGTGGATCTGTTGGGATGGTATGCGAATTGGAGTGGGTCTAGGGTATCCGGTAGGATGCTGTTGATGTGAGCCATGACCAGCCTTTCAAAGCACAAAGCACTCATTTAGGCAGGTTACCTTCGCTTCCTTGGGCACAAGGACAGTGTCTCCTGACCCCTCCTGTCTCATCCTCCAGTATTTATGCTGCAGTAGTTGATGTGTCGGGGGGCTAGGGTCAGTTTGTTAAATCTGGAGTACTTCTCCTGTCTTATCCGGTGTCCTGTGTGGATTTAAGTATGCTCTCTCTAATTCTCTCTTTCTCTCTATCTTTCTCTCTCTCGGAGGACCTGAGCCCTAGGACCATGCCTCAGGACTACCTGGCATGATGACTCCTTGCTGTCCCCAGTCCACCTGGCCGTGCTGCTGCTCCAGTTTCAACTGTTCTGCCTGCGGCTATGGAACCCTGACTTGTTCACCGGACGTGCTACCTGTCCCAGACCTGCTGTTTTCAACTCTCTAGAGACTGCAGGAGCGGTAGAGATACTCTTAATGATCGGCTATGAAAAGCCAACTGACATTTTTCTGAGGTGCTGACTTGCTGCACCCTCGACAACTACTGTGATTATTATTATTTGACCATGCTGGTAATTGACCATGCTGGTAATTTAATTTATGAACATTTGAACATCTTGGCTATGTTCTGTTATAATATCCACCCGGCACAGCCAGAAGAGGACTGGCCACCCCTCATAGCCTGGTTCCTCTCTAGGTTTCTTCCTAGGTTTTGGCCACCGTGCTTCTACACCTGCATTGCTTGCTGTTTGGGGTTTTAGGCTGGGTTTTTGTACAGCACTTTGAGATATCAGCTGATGTAAGAAGCGCTATATAAATACATTTGATTTGATTTGGTCTGCTTGAAACATGTAGGTATTACAGACTCGGTCAGGGAGAGGTCGAAAATGTAATTGAAGACACTTGCCAGTTGGTCCGTGCATGCTTGGAGTACACGTCCTGGTAATCTGTCTGGACCCGCAGCTTTGTGAATGTTTACCTGTTTAAAGGTCTTGCTCACATTGGCTGCGTTATCACACAGTCATCCAGAACAGTTGGTGCTCTCGTGCATGCTTCAGTGTTGCTTGCCTCGAAGCGAGCATAAAAGGCATTTAGCTCGTCTGGTAAGCTTGGGTCACTGGACAGCTCGCGTCTGAGTATCCCATTGTAGTCCATAATAGTTTTCAAGCCCTGCCACATCCAACGAGCATCAGAGCCAGTGTAGGAGGATTCAATCTTAATCCTGTATTAACGCTTTGCTTGTTTGATGGTTCGTCTGAGGGCAAAGTGGGATTTTTTACCAGCGTCAGGATTAGAGTCCCTCTCCTTGAAAGCGGCAGCTCTAGCCTTTAGCTCGATGTGGATGTTGCCTGTAATCCATGGCTTCTGGTTGGGATATGTACGTACGGTCACTGTGGGGACGACGTCGTCGATGGAGTTATTGATGAAGCCGATGACTGAGGTGGTATACTCCTCAATGCCATTGGATGAATACCGGAACATATTCCAGACTGTGCTAGTGAAACAGTCTTGTAGCGTAGCATCCGAGTCATCTGACCACTTCTGCTTTGAGTGAGTCACTGCTACTTTCTGCTTCAGTTTTTGCTTTTAAGCAGGAATCAGGAGGATATAATTATGGTCAGATTTGCCAAATGCAGGACGGGGGAGAGCTTTGTATGCGTCTCCGTGTGTGGAGTAAATGTGGTCTAAACTTTTTTTCCCTCTGGTTGCACATGTGACATGCTGGTAAAAAGTTGGTAAAACTGATTTAAGTTTGCCTGCGTTAAAGTCCCTGGCCACTAGGAGTGCCACTTCTGGATGAGAATTGTTTTGTTTGCTTATGGCCTTATAGAGTTGGTTGAGTACGGTCTTAGAGCCAGCATCGGTCTGTGGTGGTAAATATATGCTACAAATAATATATATGAGAACCTTCTTGGTAGATAGTGTTGTCTACAGCTTATCATAAGGTACTCTACCTCAGGCGAACAATACCTCGATACTTCTTTAATATTAGACATTGCGCACCAGCTGTTATTGACAAAAAGACACACACCCCCACCCCTTGTCTTACCAGACGTAGCTCCTCTGTTCTGCAGGTGCATGGAAAATCCCGCCAGCTCTATATTATCGGTGAAACATAAGATATTACAGATTTTAATGTCCCGATGGTAGGATAATCGTAAGTCATCAATTTTATTTTCCAATGATTGCATGTTAGCAAGTATAACGGATGGCAGTGGGAGCTTACTCGCTCGCCTACGGATTCTCAGAAGGCAGTCCAATCTGCGCCCTCTTTTCCTCTGTCTTTTCTTCACGCAAATGATGGGGATTTTGGCCTGTTTCCGGGAAAGCAGTATATCCTTCTCGTCGGACTTGTTAAAGGAAAAAGCATCCAGTTCATGGTGAGTAATCGCTGTTCTGATGTCCAGAAGTTATTTTTGGTAGCAGCTACAAACAAAAGAAGCTACAAACAATGCCAAAAAAAAACATACAAATTTGCACAGCTGGTTAGGAGCATGTAAAACGTCAGCCATCCTCTTCGGCGCCATCTTAATGCATGCCATTTAGCAGACACTTCTATCCAAAGTGACTTACAGTGCAGTAAATACTTAATATTATTAGTATACTGTATATTATCCCAGCAGGAATACAACATACATCCTTGGCACTACAAGCGCCATGTTTAATGCGCTTATCAACTGAGCCACAGGCACAAAAAAATCCCTGGATAATATGGCTGTGTTATTTACACAAAGAAGACTGCATCAGTTTGCACCAAAGGACCCAGGCGTGGGTGTGTGAATATGATATGCCTGTATGCATAAACCCACACATCATCCCTAGACAGAGCCTTTATGGCATGAGTTCAAATGTAATGTAATCGAAGTCGAAGTCAATACTCCGTAAAAACCTTACCAACATTCTGTCAGGCACAGTTAAGAAAAATGAATGCACACGTGTCAAGGAGCATGTGAAGGGAGATTATGAGGTATCAGTATCAATTTGGAGCTTAAACGAGTGCTTCTATCGACAACAAAAAAATATTTTTTAAATGTATCTTCCATCCCCATTTTTTCCTGTTCATATTGTTTCAGAGGGGATTTAATAAGAAACTTGACTATATATTCCCCTGTATGTAATTTACAGTGAAGGGGGAGACTAGATTCTAGTAGTACCACTGGGAGACCAGTACCCTAAGGCTGGGAGGCTGGGTTAAGGACAATCTGACACTGCTAATATTACAGGCTGTCTCTGCGAGTTCTCTGAGAGGTCTATGAGATATTTCTCTATCTACTGACACTTCAAATTGGTTACTCACATTGATCTGTTAAGGCAGACAACCCAGATCTTGAAAAAAAGCTTGAATAGAACAATAGGCACAACAGAATCAGCTAGTCACCTACATAGTTGTTTCTCTTTGTGAGGCTGGGTGTGTCCTGAGAGGCAGAAACTCTTCCTTGGGTTGTGTCCGTGGAGAAACATTTTCAGAGTGATGCATGGAAGGTACTGTCCTAACTTTGTCCAATAAGAAAAGCAAAATGTTTGTGTTCTTTCAAAATGTTTTGGCTTCTACTATACACAAACCTTGTCCTGGTTGTGTCTGTGTAAATGTGACTCTCCCCTGTCTTGTCAGAGAAGTCAAAAGTGATCCATGGGCGGCCAGCCGGCCAGGCTGGGGGAGTCTGTTCTTCAAGCAGTCACAAAATGTTCTGCTGGCCTAGGCCTACTGATAATGCTATTACATCCCATACATGGTACTAAAATAGATGCTTTCAAGAATCTCTTGCTAAAAACTGTCCGGGGACACTGTCCTAACTCATGCTAAAAACTGTCTGGTGACACTGTCCTATCTCATGCTAAAAACTGTCTGGTGACACTGTCCTATCTCATGCTAAAAACTGTCCTGTGAAGTGAAGCTCGTCAATGTCGATGCTAGGCTAGTCTGGGATTGCGTCCAAAATGGCAACCTATACATATCACAATCAAATTAGAAAATGTTAGCGATAATGATAACTGCGATAAATTACGATCAATCATTTTGGGGAAGTGCTAGAGCTGGGCGATATGGACATGAAGTTATATCTCGATAAATGTAATTATTTTGCTAGATAACAACAAATTTAACAAAAAGGTGCCATATGCAGAAATCAATCCTCCATTTCCTGTTTGCAAAAATTCTAATAGTTTACTTAATTTCAGTTTGTGACAAAACAAGCAATGCATGGTTTAGAGAATCATTGTACCATCTAAACCAGGGGTGTCAAAGTCAAATGGACGGAGGGCCAAATAAAAAATTTAGCTACAAGCCAAGGGCCGGACTGTTCGAATGTTCATTGAAAAAATTTTAAATGACGCATATAGTCTAGTGAACCTAATTGAACCTACTGAAAACCTAACAAATATATTCCAATATGATCAGATAAATAAAGCAATATTTTCTTATGGCTCTGTCAGTAATCTTTAATTTTCAACAGACACAAAAGACAAATTTCCTTTATATAAAAATCCCCATAACATGAACATTAAATGAAAGAAACCGGTATTCAAGGCACCATCAGTAGCCTATATTTTCTATTTTAGCAAAAGTGGGCTAAATTTACTTCAAAGAAAAAAACAGTAATAGCAATTTTCTATCATCCACTCAACTGAAATATTTTTAAAATATAATTGGATTGAAATACAATAAAATAAAGTGCAAAAATCTATTAATCAAAAACAACACTTTGTTTAAGGAGAAGTAACATGCAGTGAAAACAAATATTAAACTTTAACTTTTAAACTTGAACTGAGTAAAAACTCTAAATATGTGATTGCACAGTAATGTTCACTTGTTTGAGGTTGAGGGTGATACTTGGTGGTGTCCCATCTTTCATCAATGTTCATCAATGTTCGGGGTAAGGCTCTGAGCTGAGGAAATCCTCAGAATTGAGTGGAGGTGTTCAGCAGTAAGTCGACTTCTGTGTGATGTTTTGTTCAGGTTCATCAAAGAAAACAGTTGTTCACACAGGTATGTGCTGCCAAACATAGACAACGTTTGAGCAGCCTGGATGCGCAGCTGGGGCATTGTGTCGGGGAGGAAACGGGCGAACTCCGCAGCACCCACTGCCGCATATTTTGCCCTCAGTGCATCATTGCATTGGAGGTCAATCAACTCCATTTGGAGGTTTGGTGGTGAGCTTTCCACGTCAACAGCAAATGGGTTACCGAGCAGTTCCAACCTGCTTTTTTGTGCTTCAAAGTCAGCAAATCGGCGTCGAAAGTCAGCGGCAAGCATACCTATTTTATCAGCCAACTGTGCGCTCGGGAACGCACTGGTAGAGAGCTTCTCTTTCATGGTCTGGCAGCTGGGAAAGTGGCTCAAATTTTCTTTCCGCATCTGCGTCTCCCACAGAGTCAGTTTGGTTTTAAATGCCTTCACTGTACTGTACATATCAGAGATGACATGATCCCGACCCTGCAGCTGCAAGTTCATTGCATTCAGATGACTCGTAATGTCACACAGAAAAGCCATTTCACACAGAAACATTTCGTCTCGGAGTTGTGTTGTGTCTTTCCCTTTGCTGTCCAAGAACAGACAAATCTCCTCACGAAGCTCGAAACATCTTTGAAGCACCTTTCCCTGGCTTAGCCATCGCACCTCTGTGTGATAAGGCAAATCACCATGCTCCGTTTCTAACTCCGTCAGAAATGCCTTGAACTGGCGGTGATTCAAACCTTTGGCTCTGATAAAGTTAACTGTGCGCGTGATGATGCTCATTACATGCTCCATTTTCAAGGCTTTACCGCACAACGCTTCCTGGTGTATGATACAATGATAAGCTGTCAGCTCACCTGTCGCGTTTTCCTCTTGCATCTTTTCCCGTATCTTCGCCACCAGTCCGCTCCTGTGTCCACACATCGCAGGTGCTCCGTCGGTTGTCAAACCCACGAGTTTTTCCCAAGGCAGCTCCATCTCATTTACACATCTTGACACCTCTTCATACAAATCATGCCCCGTAGTTGTGCCATGCATAGGACGTAAAGCCAAAAACTCCTCTGTCACGCTTAGGCTGGAGTCCACTCCGCGGATGAAAATTGACAACTGGGCAATGTCAGAAATGTCGGTGCTCTCATCCACAGCCAAGGAATATGCAATGAAATCTTTTCCCTTTTTCACAAGCTGCTCTTTTAGATTGATGGACAACTGGTCTACTCTCTCGGCAATGGTGTTTCTGCTCAGACTCACATTTAAAAAGAGTTGCCTTTTTTCTGGGCAAACTTCGTCACAAACTTTAATCATGCAGTTTTTGATGAAATCCCCCTCCGTAAATGGCCGGGCTGATTTAGCGATCTCTTCTGCCAAAATAAAACTGGCCTTGACAGCAGCCTGGCCTTGTGATTTGGCTTTTTTGAACAGAGCCTGTCGAGATTTGAGGCCTCGTTTTAATTCCTCTGCCTTTTGTAGCCTTTGTTCCATGTCCATATTCTTGTTTTTGTCCGCGTGTTTCGTTTCATAATGTCGTCTCAGATTATACTCTTTCAGTACCGCCACACTTTCTCCACACAGAAGACACACAGGTTTTCCAGCTACCTCCGTGAACATATACTCCGACTCCCACCTTGTTTGAAACCCCCGGTTCTCAGTGTCCACCTTCCGTTTTGCCATTTTTGATGGGTATCTGAAAGTTAATTTTACTGTGATGCTGACGACTGCTGTGCCAATAAATATTGAAATGAAGCAGCCTACTGCTCGGTGCGTCACCGTTGCATTGTGGGAAATGTAGTATTGGTGCGTGTAAAAGATCTGCGGGCTGCCGGCTTGCTGCGGTCTGCGGGCCGGTTCTAATAATAAATCAAGATCATCCCAGGGGCCGTAAAAAACCTTCTCGCGGGCCGGATGTGGCCCGCGGGCCTTGACTCTGACATATGTGATCTAAACCGATGTGAAATATATTTTCAATAAACAGAAATATTGTATTTTCAGCTGTTTGAAGCTGGTGTACAAAACCGAAAGTAAAAGATGCAAAAACTAAAGTTAAGAACATTTAAAACAGATCTACCACTTCTTAGACTTGCTTTCAATGAGAATGACAGATCTATCTCATATTTCTATGTGAATTTGGTCGGGTTGCCCAAAAGTTACATATTGCAGCTTTAATGGACAGTTACTTTACATTAGTGGCAGAGGTCTGAAGTAAGACAGCTGAGATGGTAGCCTATGATTAAAAAGTAAGCTATTTCATCTAACATATCCAGGAAATGCATGATTGATATTTTGATGTGCAACCTGTCAAAATAGGATTCAGAATTATGAGATTTATTTTTGTATCTTTAGACAATTTGTGCACATAGGTTATACTATTCACCACCTGAGGAAGTGGGAACTCAAACCACTTATCTAGATCGCTAACTCTAAATATTATATTGTTGCTATATAGCCATGTAGGCTAATTGATTAATCTATCAGTAAATGTAGGCTAATGTCCTGCAAAAACATTCCAGCGCTAGGCCTGGCTGCTTGATTTATTCACTGCAAATGGTGCGCTCGGCTCTGCGGGTGTATCAAAACCATATTAACTAGGCCTACAGCCTCCTCCGGTTGTAAAGTGGTGCCATGAACTAAATATTATGAGGTGAGAAATATATGATTTACTCACAGAACGCTGTGAATCTCCTCTCTGTAACTAGAATAACAGTAGTTGCTTTGATAATTGTATTTTTTCCCGCAATAGCATTTTGAGCAACTGTCATGCTTGTGCTTCTCAGAATGCATCTCTCCCTCCTCCGTGTGCACAGTTGAGAGAAGGAGTGAGAGTCAGCAGCTGACAGTGAAACAGAATGTTGTGCAGAAAAAACGGCAGAAAATGACTGACGTAAGCAAAATGCTTCGGCAAGAGGATGGCAATGTCGGTGTCTGTAATTTTTGGTTTATGGTCCCAGCTCAAGTGGACCATATAGGTTAGGGTGCCATTTTGAATGCACTCTTGGTTGGAGATGCACTCTGCAGGCTGTAACGGATCTATTTAAATAAATGATGCAGAAGCCAGTGGTTGGGTCCTTCCCTTATAAATATCTGGGTCTGCACTTCAGCTAAACGGTCATCTCGCTGGGTTAATAATAGACATATATTTATAACACCAGGCGAGGCGTCTCTAATCTCATTCCATAGTCAGGGTGGAATGTTCTCACATTGAGCTTGTTTAAAGCACCACATCACTAACGTACAGTAGGAACCTGTCTGGGGCATTTCAAAATGTAAATTCGGCCAAATCACTTGGCAAATATGACTAGAAAAGACCCTTGTGAGTATCAAGCCCAAGATACTACATTTATGGGCATTTCTGTGCCAGAAGTGCTAATACTGTGGCTATATTATGTCTCTGCAGGCAGATCATCTAAGCAAATGATGATTTTATTCCTAGCTATCAACATACTACATGACAGAAGGCAGGTGCCAGTGCTGCATTTTCACAGGTGGGATCAACCTGCACCACATGGCCTGTTAGCTGGTCTACAAACTCCAGAGGAAACAGGCATCCTGCCCTCCACAGATAAGCCTCATGCTGTATATCATGGCAGGATCATGTTATGTCTATGTACTCAACTCAGTCATATAAACAAACAAACAAACAAACGGGGGCCATTTTGCATACGACAACTCGTTTCTCCCATTAGCCAGTCTGCCTATTAAGGCTGCTGCTGCACCAAACAGGATATATTGTATGTATAATTAAGCAATAAGGCCCGAGGAGGTGTGGAATATGGCTAATATACCATGGCTAAGTTCTTAGGCAAGGAGTGCTAGGACACAGCCCTTAGCCGTGGTATATTGCCCATATATCACAAACACCCGAGGTGCCTTATTGCTATTATAAACTGGTTACAGTGGTTCCTCAATTAAAAGTTTTGAGATTATGCCGCGGGACTTAGAGGTAATTTGTGGTTTAGTAAGTTACCCTGCATCACTGCTTCATTGCTCCAGACCAGCGCAAGGGGGAGTTAGAGCATTGATTACGCTTTTGGGTCCCAAGGCGCTAATGTGTATCTAACTGAATGAATGCTGTAAACGAATGGGAGACATAAACCAAATAGAAACTGATAATTGTGCACAACTTCAAAATTAAATGTCAATGAGCTGAATGATGAGGGTGAAGAAGGTGATTGAATTTAGAACAATAGTGTAAGAATTGCCATTCCTCTGTCCTGCACGCATACCCGAATAAAAAAAAAAAAAACATTTTTAAATCTTTTTTTATTTCTACTTGGTCAGAAGAAGCTGTAACTGGACTGTACATATTATTTACTAAAACTGTTGTTACACTAAGGTTTTTATTCTAAGAGAAATGAAAATGTTCAATTATATTCCATGATATCCTTAAGATATATAATGTTGACTGAATATAAGCAGCAAGTGATGTCTCCTAAATAATCAAGTTGATGGCACAGTCATATAGCCTTGGCACCTACTGTACATAAAGCTGAGTGACTCACTCATTCATGGCTTTGGATCAAAATAAACACGCATCAACATTTTTATGATAGTCTTTAATAAAGAAATGTTTTGACTGTCCGCCTCCTGACCTCAAACTGCACCATTTTGTTCAGTTTGAGGTCATGACCTCAAACTGCACCATCGCCCACTTGCACTTTAAACATTTGGATTATAAAGCATTTAAAGCTGATCTGTTATCCAACGATTATTATTATTATTATTAACCTTGCATTATAATTAAATAAAAGCCTCTTAGACATTCTGACAGACCAGATTTGCCCACACGAAAAATGACATGAAAAGCGTACATTTGTAAATCCCAAACTCTAAAAGTAATTGGAAAGGTAGATACAAAAGGTACAGCAGTAATCAAGTGACATGGCCAAACTTTAACGGACTGAAAATAGAAGCGATTCTAAAAAGTCACAACTCTACAGTTGATCATTAGTTTCGGGCTCAAATAAGCACGGTCTCTGTGAAGCATTTAACTAAAATAAAAGCAATGTTTGTTAAAAAAAACCCACCAGGAATATATAGACCTAGAGCTATGAAAACTTTAAAAAACAAGAGTCACGTTTAGTGCTTTGTGTATAATATTGGTTATCCTGACCTGGATGGCATGTATTATAGTGTCTAAAAGGGGAAAATATTACCACCGTCTCTTGCGCATGTCATTTTCCTTTCATAATGCATCCTTATTTACAAAGCAATTATTATTATTATTTTCATTATTATTAACCCTGCATTATATTTATATAAAAGCCCCTTAGATATTCTCACAGACCAGATGAAAAATTATGAAAAATGCCCCTTAGATATTCATTTAGAATCCTCCAATCCTCTAAATGTAGTTATTGGCGTAGAGTCACATCATTGGCAGATAGTCAGGCGGCATTGGCGGAGAGTCAGGCGGAGAATGACACATTGAAGAGGGCGAGGAACGAGATGGAGTCACAATCCATCCCAGGCACACATGTGAGCTCTGGAACTACACTTCCTGTTTCTGGACTCTGCAAACAATGTGTCCTTGATGAAAATACCTGTCTATTTGTGGAAAAATTGCACTGATTAACTCATTAGTCATATCAGTTTACTTATTTGCTTATGGTTTTGCCTACACCTAGCGACCTGTTTAAATTATATGAGCAAAAAATATTTAACATTTTATTTGGAATGGCAAGCCAGACAAAATGAAAAGGGCCTATTGTCTCACCCAATGTTCAAGAATGGCCCTTTTCCCTTTATTCAGATTACAACCACTCACTTTCGGTTATTTGAAAACAAAATAATCTCCAAAATATGGTAATTTTCTAAACAAAGACTTGAAAATGAGATTGTGAACTCTGCAAATAACGTTTCCAGCTTCTGGCTTAAGAGGCAGGACTAACAAGGGTATTCCATGAACTACTAGTACAGGTAGATAGCAATAAAAACGATACTACAGAGATACAAAATAAGTTAAAGGAAAAACATAAAGAACTTGAGGAACTTATTCAAGAATGATCTAATGTAATCTATTACAAAAATAAAGCAAACTGGATGGAATATGGAGAAAAATGCACAAATTCTTCCTGAATCTCCAATACAGGAACACTAACAAAAACTATTTGCAGAAACTCGTTACTGGAGATGGAGTCATCTATGATTTTCAAATTAACAAATGTACAGAACTATCAGTGCGATGGCCAAATTACAGAGGAAGAACTTTTTGAGGCTATTAAATCCTTTCAGTCTCGAAAAACCCCAGGGCTTGATGGCATACCGGTAAAGGTATGTCAAATATTTTTTGATATACTAAAAGCTCCATTGTTATATTGTTTTAACTACTCCTATAGAAATGGTAGTCTGTCAGATACTCAGTTCATCCTGATCAGACAGGTTTTTTGCATGGACGATACATTGGAGATAATATACAACAACTACTAGAAATAATAGAACATCATGAAACATATAAGAAGCTAGGAATGGTATTATTAGCGGATTTTGAAAAGGCATTTGATAACGTAAGACTGGATTTTATTTATAAATGCCTGGATTTTTTCAATTTCGGCAATTCTCTTACAAAATGGGTAAAAATAATGTATAGCAACCCCAGGTGTAAAATAGTAAATAACAACTACTTCTCAGTGAGTTTTGAATTGTCAAGAGGAGTTAAACAAGGGTGTCTGCTGTCACCATATCTATTCGTTATGGCCATCGAAATGCTAGCTATTAAAATCAGATCCAATAACAACATTAGAGGATTAGAAATCATGCTTTTGATCTAAAATTATTATATAGAATTATTGCCACCAACAAAATGTTGAATATTTGGGGCATAAAATCATCGAAGCTCTGCAGATTTTGTTGTGAGGATACAGAATCAATAGACCATTTATTTTGGTATTGCCCTCAGGTAGCCTCTTTCTGGTCTCAGGTTCAGGAATGGCTGAAAATGCATAGAATTGATAAAACATTTACTGTAGAAATAGTAGTTAGGAGATCTGGAGAGACCGGGTCAGTCAATTACTAATATACTAATACTCTTAGTAAAAGTATTTATCTTCAACTCGCAATCTGTGGATTCTATTCGATTAGATAGATTGAAATTGTACGGTAAACATCACAGCATAGTTGAAAGATATGTCTTGTGTAGAAACCCAAAATGGGTGGCCAGCAGAGATAGATGGGATGGGCTGAGGGAAGCTGAGAGTTGGAATGTGGAATTTGAGACAAGTGGGAGTGGAGTTGCTGTGTGGGAGATAGAATGATGGTCAAAGATAAATAAAAAAATAAAAAATGTCAAAATAAAACATAATATAAAGTACATTTGAATGACACTAAGTGGCAGTGTTTTTATAACTAATGCCGGTTTGCCTGAGGCTGATCCCGTGCAGGTGTTTGTACACATGCACATACACACATTCTCATTCAAAGAGACACATACAAGAACACACACATACATGTAATAGTGCCAGCCATGCACACAGACATATACAGTAGGCATTGCTGTTATGATTTTAGTTGTCCTTGATGTCCTTTGTTTTAAACGTATTATTTTGCTTTATTATTTTTTTGCATTGTTGTTTGCTGTTTTCTTCTGTCTTTTCCTTTTTTCTCTTTAGTTCATTCTCTTGGTCGTTGGTGCATTGGAGGGTTCTTGGGGGTGGGGAATGGAAGTAATTGTATTTTTTATTTTTATTTTTATTCCTGGGGGGTGACTGTGGGAGGGGTCTCGAATGGTTGAGGGACAGCTATTGGAGAACTGGTGCTAGATCGGTCAACGTGCCCTTGACCAGGGCATTGACCCTGGATGCTTCTGTGTGTCACTCTGAATGGGAATCTGTTGGATGACTGTTATTATGTAGTTGTTGAGTGGCTTCACTGCAAGTATATTGTATGTTTCGAATATTCAATAAATACAATTATTATTATTTTTTTTAATAACGTTTCCACTCCGAGAATGAGAATGGTAAATGATTGTAATTAATACATTCATTCAATACATTGGAATACAAAAGAAGCCATCCACCCATGATGGACTATTAGCAGGACAATAGACTCTTCATAGCCCAGCTACTGCTACTGTGAAAATCCCCACAATTTGCAATGTATTCGATGTTAAGTACTCCAAAGTTTTACATTTCTAACTATAAAGCTCATGCAACTGCAAAATGTTGGATAAAGCATTCAGTATACTGTACAGTATCTGTTCCTTAACATCTTTATGCTTCCGTTAATAAAATAAAGAGAAAAAAAGACTTTCAAAATGCAGATGTTTATTTAAACTACATTTTAGTCCCACTTCCCACCAACTCCACGACCACGGGTAAAACCTTGCTGAGATGATCAATGTATTTGTTGCATTGTTGTATCTTCAGTTTCTCAAGCCAAAACGTCTTGATGGCCTTCACCAGTTCATCTTTGCTTGTAGGCTTGGCAGAGTGACGGATTAATTTTTCAGAATAAAGTAGGCTAATGAAGGCAACAAATTGTTGCTTACTGGAACACCCAAGTCATCCAATTGTTATAATAGGATTTGAAGCAATAGCCTACCCGCGTAGTCAACTATTTCAGCACCGTTTTGCACTGCTCTAAGACAAGCATGGGGACTAGATTTTTATTTTCACTGAATCTCCATTTGGGTAAAGGCTAGCCTACAATTCGGGTGTGGAAATGTTAGGTTTATTTTGCTCTTAGTAGCCTACTCCCGACCGGTCACGTTGTCCAGCATTAAACCCCTGAGGGTTTCGTTTTTCGAAACACCATAATATGAATCAAATTAATTAAGCTACATTTCTTAAAATGAATCCCATATAGTATGTTCTTACAAAAAAGGTTTTAAATTCTCTAGCACAACCAATATTGAAAACTGTCAAATGCTTCTAAAAGATGCCCTCTGGTGGTCAAACTAGCACTAACTAGCATTAATGGCAACAATGACTGACACTTAAATAATGTGCCATAGAATTCTGCGGCAGCCCGCAAGATGTGCTACGCAACTTTTAAAGGAAGAACCACTGTACCAACATAATTAGAGCAGTAAAAATAAATGTTTTGTCAAACCACCCAGTTTATAATATAATAATATATAATATAATATAATATAATATAATAGATGTTGATGTTATTCAAGAAGTTTGTTGCAGAGGACTTCATGGGTCCAAAAAGTTGGACCCGGACCTGAACGGGCATGAGGACAATCAAACCCAACATGAAAAGACTTTATAAGTCTTTATATAAGTCTTTATATGTTGGCTGGGCTTTCAATAACTCAAGAAAATGCACCTTATTAGCATAAAATAAATATACTGTAGGCCACGTATTCCCAAACTGGGCAATAAAAATAAAAATAATAAAAATGTGATTCACATTTATAAAAAATCTTCACTTTTTTTATTTTTATTTTTAAAAATTTATCCCATTTTCTCCCCAATTTTCGTCGTATCCAATCGCTAGTAATTACTATCTTGTCTCATCGCTACAACTCCCGTACGGGCTCGGGAGAGACGAAGGTCGAAAGCCATGCGACCTCCGAAGCACAACCCAATCAAGCCGCACTGCTTCTTAACACAGCGCGCCTCCAACCCGGAAGCCAGCCGCACCAATGTGTCGGAGGAAACACCGTGTACCTGGCCCCCTTGGTTAGCGCGCACTGCGCCCGGCCCGCCACAGGAGTCGCTGGAGCGCGTTGAGACAAGGATATCCCTACCGGCCAAACCCTCCCTAACCCGGACGAAGCTATGCCAATTGTGCGTCGCCCCACGGACCTCCCGGTCGCGGCCGGTTGCGACAGAGCCTGGGCGCGAACCCAGAGACTCTGGTGGCGCAGTTAGCACTGCGATGCAGTGCCCTAGACCACTGCGCCACCCGGGAGGCCCCAAAATCTTCACATTTTCAAACAGTCCATTCATATTTTCCAACAGGGCTATACATTTGGTTGAGGTTATTTTCTCTCCTGAGTAGCCTCGTTTCACTGCCAAAAATAAAATGAAACCATCTAGTGTTCAGCGAAATAACAACACAATGTCAAATACAGGTAGCCTAGTCAAATAATTAACATCCAATCACATTAACCGCTACTCTCTCATGGGTGAAACCTTTACCCTTGCGCAGACATTTATAAACGAAACATGCCAATTTAAAAAATAAGCCACTGGAGTTTTTTGAGCGAGATTTAAGACGACTTTTGAGTAGTAAGACAACAGATTCCATTAATAAGGGGCTAGAAGCGTCTTATATGGTGAGCTACCAAGTGGCTAGGACATGCAAGCCCCATACTATTGTGGAGGACTTAATTCTTCCTTCTGCCGTAGAAATGGCTGGGACAATGCTGCGGGAAAAGGCCAACAAAAACTATAGAGCCAATTTGCTTTATCAAACAACACTGTTTCACGACGCATCAGTGACATGGCAGGAGATAGTGGAGTGCTAACGCGCGTGCAAGCAGTTTCTCCCGACGCCACTTTGGTACACTGCAGCATCCACCAAGAGACTCTTGCTTCCAAGAGAATGCCTGACAGCTTGAAATATATTTTGGACACTACAGTGAAAATGGTTATCTTTGTTAAAGCAAGGCCCCTGAACTCTCGCGTATTTTCTGCATTATGCAATGATATGGGCAGCGACCATGTAACGCTTTTACAACATACAGAAGTGCGCTGGTTATCAAGGGGCAAAGTATTGACCAGATTTTTTAAAATTGAGAGACAAGCTTAAATTCGAGCTTAAAGTTTTCTTTACTGACCGTAATTTTCACTTGTCTGACCACTTGCATGATCACGAGTTTCTCACACGACTGGCCTATCTGGGTGATGTTTTTTCTCACCTGAATGATCTGAATCTAGGATTACAGGGACTCTCCGCAACTATATTCAATGTGCAGGACAACATTGAGGCTATGATTATGAAGTTGGAGCTCTTCTCTGTCTACATTAACAAGGACAACACACAGGTCTTTTCATCATTGTATGTTTTTTTGTGTGCAAATCAACTCAAGCTTATGGAAAATGTCAAATGTGATATAGCGAAGCACCTGAGTGAGCTGGTACTGAGCTTACACAGGTACTTTCCCAAAATGGACGACACAAACAACTGGATTTGTTATCCCTTTTATGCCCTGCCTCCAGTCCACTTACCGATATCTGAACCAGAGAGCCTCATTGAAATTGCAACGAGCTGTTCTGTGAAAATGTAATTTAATCAGAAGCCACTTCCAGATTTCTGGATAGCGCTGCGCTCAGAGTATCCTGTCTTGGCAAATCGCATGGTTAAGACACTGATGCCCATTGCAACCAAGTACTTATGGGAGAGTGGATTCTCGGCCCTCACTAGCATGAAAACTAAATACAGGCACATACTGTGTGTGGAAAATGATTTAAGACTGACATTCTCCAATACAACCCAACATTGCAGAGTTATGTGCATCCTTTCAAGCACACCATTCTCATTAACCTGTGGTGAGTTATTCACAATTTTTGATGAACAAATAAGGCTTTATGTGTAAGATGGCTAAGTAAAGAGCAAAATTATTGATTATTATATTATTATTTGTGCCCTGGTCCTATAAGAGCTCTTTGTCACTTCCCACGAGCCGGGTTGTGACAAAAAGCCACACTCATTCTTATGTTTAATAAATGTATCGTATAGTGTGTGTGTGTGGCAGGCTTACAATGATGGTAAAAAAACAAACATTTGAGAGTGCGCTGCCCCTGCTGCCCACAGGGGATACGCAGCTGGAGGTTGAATGTTTGAAGGGGTACGGACTATAAAAAGTTTGGGAACCACTGTTGTAGACTACCCAAAGCCGTGGTGGGGTCCATTCGCATGCTCTCAGCTGTAGTTACCGTCGTTGACAATCAAACAAGACCGGACCCAAGGGACAAGTTCGAATTTCAGACCTGCAGCCGATTGGGCCTGATTGGGATCTCGGGTATATCGGGTCCAACTAGACCCGTGAAGACATCTAGTGTTTGTTCTACATTGAATCCAATGATTGTGCAGTGACTGTGGAATTGAGGGCATTGCTCTGTATTGTACTGTAGCAAATGTAGGTATAAAAACACAGCAGAGAGCAGCACTGCTAATTAGGGAGCACCAGAGGGCATGGATTTGGTAAAAAGTGAGATACTGGTTGCATCTGAAATGGCACCCTATTTATTATACAGTGCACTACTTTTGAAGAGGGAACCCATAAGGGCTATGATCAAAAGTAGTGCACTAAATTGTATATTGAATAGCTAAGGTGCCATTTCTGATGGATCCATAGATTTGAGGGAAAAAAAGACACTTTTCTTCACAATGTCCTACGGTAGACTGTCAGAACACCTCTTTGATCTGAAGAGGAAGAAAGAGAAGCTGGACACAACCACTTCAAAAAAAAATCAATAATGCACAACATAGTCGCACGTCTCTAAAAAGACGCTTTGCTTTGGTGTTGTTGTTGGAATCCGAAGACATTTGGGTTTGATTACATTCTGCTGTGCTCATCACGTTGGGAATTTCACATTTTCATTTGATCAAATATTGTGATTATGACCTATTTCAAGTGTCTTCAACAAAGGTACTGCAGTGGTGTTACACAAGCACTGAACTAGTACTGTAAATGCTGTTTTGAGACTTACAGTATGTGGTTACTGATGATTTCACTTATTACAAAGTAATATTGTCTTTCATTCAATGTCCCTCATATTTTGGTAAATATCAACTGATAGTATGACATTGCTGCATGGCCTTCTTGTACTATCTGAACATGGTCATGCTAATAGAGCCCCTAGAAAGAAAGAGTTTCATTGAAGGCAAAAGCTTCTTCTCCAAGGCTACACCAGGCCAAGCACGAACCCTTTCTGAAATCTATAAATAACTGAATATTACTAACCAGCCATTAAACTTTAAGCAGCCTCTGTACTAAGGATATGTTAGAAGATTGAGTTGCAGAAGCTTTTTGAAACCATACAAAGCACCCATGAATGGTGAGGTCTGTCATTCATGGATGGACAGTTGTTATATAGTCGCATAGTTGCTCCTTGGTATTTCAATGCCAGAAAGGTGATAGCATCAACCAAATATGACTGTAACAACAAGGTTTTAAGTGCATGGTGCTCATTTATGTATTTTCTATTTGTCAAAAAAAAAAAAAAAAAATACACCAGTCAAATAGTTGTTTTCAATAATAAAAACCTATGGAAACCCATTTACAGCGGTGTTAGGAAGTCCATCCGATGAAATTTCTAAATTATGTAACAGCCATGGTGCTACAACCTAAAAGGGTTATTCGGCTTTCCCCATAGGAGAAAACTGGCTCCAGGTCATGTATAAGTCTATGCTAGGTAAAGCTCCGCCTTATCTCATCTCACGGGTCACGATAACAACACCCACCCGTAGCACGCACTCAAGCAGGTGTATCTCACTGGTCATCCCCAAAGCCAACACAACCTTTGGCCGCCTTTCCTTCCAGTTCTCTGCTGGCAATGACTGGAACGAATTGCAAAAATTGCTGACGCTGGAGACTTATTTTTCCCTCACTAACTTTAAACATCAGCTATCTGAGCAGCTAACCGATCGCTGCAGCTGTACATAGCCCATCTGATCTGATCTAATAGCCCACCCAATCTACCTACCTCATCCCCATATTGTTTTTATTTACTTTGCTGCTCTTTTGCACACCCGTATTTGTACTTGCACATCACCACCTGCTCATCTATCACTCCAGTGTTAATTTGCTAAATTGTAATTACTTCGCTACTATGGCCTATGTATTGCCTTACCTCCTCACGCCATTTGCACACACTGTATTTAGACTTTCTTTTTTTCTATTGTGTTATTGACTGTACGCTTGTTTATTTCATGTGTCACACTGCTTTGCTTTATCTTGGCCAGGTCGCAGTTGTAAATGAGAACTTGTTTTCAACTAGCTCACCTAGTTAAATAAAGTTGAAATAAAAAAATGTAAAAACTAAAAAATTCTCTTCCAGGTAGAACCATTTTGGCTTCTATCTAAAACCCTTTCCACAGAGGGTTTTACATGGAACCCAAAAGAGTACCTAGAACCAAAAAGAAAGAGTACAAGTTCTCATATGGGCCAGCCAAATAACCCCTTTGGAACCCTTTTTTCTAAGAGTGTACAGTAATTCTGGGAACACAGCAGAGAAGTTGAATATCAACAAAGACAAAGTCCCTGAAACTTTGAAGCATCTACAGAAAGGAGGATTTGAGCCAACAACAAGAGCACCTTGCATGTCCAAACCAGCAGCACTCGCTGCAGCATGAAGCAAAGCTAGTTATATAATAGCCTTAGAGTTATGTACTGAGGCCAGAATACAGCAAAGGTGAAGAACAGCCATACAGAACAAGTCTGTGCTGTGGAAATCATTTTATGGCCTTGGATGTAACATAAACAAAATAAACGGTTCTTAGAATGTGGCCAAAGAACCAAAATATTATATAGGCTATAGAACCACAAACCTCCCTTATTTTAAACAGCGTAGCCAGGTATAGAATAGCCATACGGAACAATTATGCATTGAAGCCAGCAATACAGAGTAGGCCTACAGCATTAGTGTAGAATAGCCATACAATTCTATGGGACCAAGAAGGAAGAGCCAGCCAGCCAGCTCTGCTCTAGCATGGTAATTGTAATCTCTCTTTACATTGGCACAGGGACAAGATAACACATCACTCTCTGTGATGTAGAGCCCAATGGAAGGTATCATGAACGAGGCCATAAAGTGAACTGCTGAACCCCTTTCATGTGACGAGGGAGGTGACCCTTTGTGGACATTGAAACAGGGATTCAAGGTGTCCATTCAATGATCTTGGTGGAAAACAATATTGGTATAAAATTAGATGGTTATTATACATGAAGAAAACATTTGTGACTTGCTTCAGCTCATTAGAAGTATGTTTGTGGCAGTAGATAGGATAGCCTGACACGTGAAAGTTGGTTAAGTGTCTCTAGCTTGAACGGTTCAAGAGTTACTGTTGGTGGGTTATTTCATGCAAAAGTTTGCAAATGTATATAGTTACTTTTCATCACTCTAAACTCCAACAAACAGCTGTAACTTTTGATTGGAAGAAGATAATTATCTTCTGATTCCAGATTTGAACAGTAGAAACGTAGACCAAGATGTCATACCCTCTATGTTTTTGTCTAAAGTGCTGCAAAAGTTGTCAAATTTTCAGTTGTTTGGAAAAGGTTGGGAAAAAATGTGTTGATGCGGTTAGTAAAATACCTGCATCATTTGATCAGTATAAGATATTTTGGTTCAGATATTTTTAGTAGCAAATAAATAGAGGAAGAGTTCATACACTAAGTTTTTGTCTACGTTGTTGGGAAAATGGTCAAAGTAGCTGATTTGTGTCAAAGTTACATTGTTCACAGTGAATAGAATAGAATGTTGGGAGTGATGAAGTAACAATAGGACTGTCACGCCCTGACCTTAGAGAGTGTGATTTGGGGTAGGCATTCTATGTTTTGTATTCTATGATTTTGTGGTTCTATGTTTTGGCCGGGTATGGTTCTCAATCAGGGACAGCTGTCTATCGTTGTCTCTGATTGGGAACCATACTTAGGTAGCCCTTTTTCCCTCCTTTCGTTGTGGGTAGTTGTCTTTGTTTGTGGCACTATAGCCCTTAAGCTTCACGGTTGTTTCTTTCGTTTGTTATTTTGTTGGCGACATTTTTTAAATTAAAAGGAAAATGTACGCTGACCACGCTGCACCTTGGTTCACTTCCTTTGACGGCCGTGACAAGGACATTTGGAATGCTGAAGCAATCCCATGAACGTGGATGGAGGACAAAAAGAAGGTCAAAAAGCTTAATAGTGTCACGTTCTGGCCATAGTTCTCTTGTATTTTCTTTGTTTTAGTGTGGTCAGGGCGTGAGTTGGGTGGGTTATCTATGTTTTGTGTTTCTATGTTGGGTTTGTCGTTTGGCCTGATATGGTTCTCAATCAGAGGCAGGTGTTTGTCATTGTCTCTGATTGGGAACCATATTTAGGTAGCCTGTTTTGTCTTTTGGTTTGTGGGTGTTTGTCTGCCACACGGTACTGTTTCGTTTGTTCACTTCGTTTATTGTTTTGTTTAGTGTTCTGAGTTAATTAAAATACTTCATCATGAACACTTACCACGCTGCGCTTTGGTCCGATCCTTCTACTACCACAGACGATCGTTACAAATAGTTTAAAAAGTATAAAATATATAAAAAAAACTTTAATTTAAGAAACTTAATCCAGACCAGACTACACATTTTAACGTGTGAACAGCGTTTTTAGCTTAAACGATGTAAGAGCAGTATGTCAAATATTTAAAGTGGAACTGACAGCATTTTATGTACTGGCGCTGGACAGACGGGCAGCTCAGGCGGCGCTGGACAGATGGGCAGCTCAGGCGGCGCTGGACAGACGGGCAGCTCAGGCGGCGCTGGACAGACGGGCAGCTCAGGCGGCGCTGGACAGATGGGCGCACCTGTAGGGAGGAGACGGAGAGACAGCCTGGTGCGTGGGGCTGCCACAGGACCCACCAGGCTGGGGAGACCTACAGGAGGCTTGGTGTTAGGAGGAGGCACCTGAAGGACCGGGCTGTGGGGGAGCACTGCAGGTCTGGAGCACCGAACCTGCCCAACCCTACCTGGCTGAATGCTCCCCGTAGCCAAGCCAATGCGGCGAGGTGGAATAGGCCGCACTGGGCTGTGCTGGCAAACCGGGGACACCATGCGTAGGGCTGGTGCCATGTACCCCGGCCCGAGGAGACGCACTGGAGACCAGATGCGTTGAGTCGGCTTCATGGCACCTGGCTCGATGCCCACTCTAGCCCGGCCGATACTAGGCGCTGCTATGTACCGCACTGGGCTATGCCTGCTCACCGGGGACACCGTGCGCCTCACGGCATAACATGGTGCCTGCCCGGTCCCTCTCTCTCCAAGGTAAGCACGGGGAGTTGGCTCAGGTCTCCTACCTGGCTTAGCCACACTCCCCGTGTGCCCTCCCCCCAAGACATTTTTGGGGCTGCCTCTCTGGCTTCCAGCCGCGCGTTTCGTGCTGCCTCCTCATACCACCGCCTCTCGGCTTTAGCTGCCTCCAGCTCTTCACGAGGGCGGTGATATTCTCCAGCTTGTACCCAGGGCCAGAATTTCCTCCCATGTCCAGGAGTCCTGAGATCGCTGCTGCCCGATACCACGCTGCTTGGTCCTTTTTTGGTGGGTGGTTCTGTAATGGCTGTCATCGGTGGAAGAAGGTGAGGACCAAGGTGCAGCGTGGTAAGTGTTCATGATGTTTAATAATCATCAAAAACAGAACACTGAATAACAAAATAACAAAGAAATAACCGAAAACAGTTCTGTCTGGTGCAGACACACAAAGACTGAAAATAACCACCCACCAAAACCCAACAGAAAACAGGCTACCTAAATATGGTTCCCAATCAGAGACAATGACTAACACCTGCCTCTGATTGAGAACCATATCAGGCCAAACGAGAAAACCAACACAGAAACACAAAACATAGATAACCCACCCAACTCACGCACTGACCACACTAAAACAAAGAAAATACAAAAGAACTATGGTCAGAACGTGACACAACTAGAGCTACAGTAGGCCTTTATGCAAACCAGCCATTTTCCACACAAGCCTGCCATCATTCACTTTAAACAGGACTGTATCTCTACAGGCAGTTGCAACAGCGCGAATTTAGATCATTTGAATGTTTTTGCCAAAAGCCACAAAATACACCTAAATGGATTTCTGCAAATCTGTCAATACCACGGGAGTCCTCTTACATTTAGGAACTTTGCAGTCCTATTGATCAAACAACCATGAAAAGGTAGGCTCTCTCTCCCTCAGTTATGCACGTCAACAAGATCAACAACTAATGCTAGCCAGAGCAAGATGAGCTAAAATCTAACGAATGAATATTATATAAATTTTCTGAAACTTTTTTCAGCTAGTTGGCCGTCAGCATTACACTGATATACGACGGGGTATTGTAACCTACTGCAGCTTGCCTGCAACCAAGCACCCAAGCTAACTGGCTAAAGATAGCTAGCTTACTAGCTAGCTACTTCCAGACAAAAATGAGAGAACACCTCACTCTGACCATTTTACTTGCCCTAGCAGAGCTGGTTAGCTAAGCTGTTTACATGTTATCTAAAGTGTTTGTGACTATTACTTTTGCCTACGTTCACTGACACCGGTCATATTCAGCCGGTGTTGCGCGTTCTTAAATGTATCAGTTATTTGACGCTCTGGAACACTCAGACAAGAGTGCTCTAAAATCGGAGTAGATAGCCAGAGTGAATTTGCCAACACAAGAGATTCTAACTGGATAACAGCCGTTCAAGTTCTTCCTAGCTAAATAAATTACACCTGCATCTCTAGCTGTGTATAGCCATCGAAAAATGACATGACATGACATCCTCCTAGCAGCTGGCTAGCTAGCTAACATTAGGATCTGTGTTTTTAGCTTGCTACATAAATATACTGAGCAAAAATATAAACGCAACAGGCAACAATTTCAAATATTTAAAATTGTACTGAGTTACAGTTCAAATAAGGAAATCAGTCATTAGGCCCTAATCTATGGATTTCACATGACTAGGCAAGGGCACAGCCATTGGTGGGCCTTGGAGGGCAAAGGGTAGCCAGGCCCAGCCAATCAGAATGAGTTTTTCCCCACAAAAAGGCTTTATTTCAGACAGAAATAAAGCCACCTCCAACGTCGTTTTAGAGAATTTAGCAGTACGTCCAAGCCGGATGTGGAGGTCCTGAGCTGGTGCAGTTGTGAGGCCGGTTGGACGTACTGCCAAATTCTCTAAAACAACATTGGAGGTGGCTTATGGTAGAGAAATTAACCTTCAATTATCAGGCAACAGCTGTGGTGGATATCCCTGCAGTCAGCTTGCCAAGAAATGCTCACTAACGGGGATGTCAACAAATTTGGGCACAACATTTGAGAGAAATAAGCTTTTTGTGCATATGGAACATTTCTGGGATATTTTCTTTCAGCTCATGAAACATGCGACCAACACTTTCCATGTTGCGTTTATATTTGTGTTCAGTATAGATACGCTAGCCTATTAGCCACGTGATGACTGGCTTGTGCCCTTGCTAGTTGGATTGTATTGACATCCTTAGTTACAATCGTTAGTTTTTGTTAAAATATTGCATCCCGAATGGAGGCAGCAAACAATGTACCAGGCCAGCTGTGATTTACAACCTGATAAAAATATTTTTTGAACTACCAAGAACTGTATTGGTGAATTATATGAATCATGCATTGAACTGCATCCATCTATTCTGCCAACATTTCCTTAGTGTACGTCAAGGAATGTTGAGTCAAATAGAACCTATTTGTAAAACCACTTATAAAGTTGGTTTTGTAGCATAAACTGGATATTTCATATGTTTGACTGATATTATGACTGTCTGTTTGTTTCATATCTGCAAAGTAGTTAAAACACTGTCAGTTTCACTTTAAAGCAGGGACTCTTGCTTTGCAAGCCCCAATAACAAGGTCTAACTGTTTTTTTTAATTATACATTTACAGACTGGATCTTTTAAATGATTTAAAATGATCCTATTGACGAGACAGTTATCTAGTTATCTATGTAATCGTCATTAATAAGCAGTCATGCATTTCACCACATTGGTCCAGATATGCCTTTTGTGTATATTATCACAGAAAGGTAGATCACATACTTGTTTTGGGGTCTGCTATAGCCTAAATTAAGCTCATGTAGTAGTAGTTAATACTGGCACACCTTTGTTCTATTGACAGGCAGACGTTCTAGACGCACTGTGACCACTCCCATATTTTCAATGCAGGCAATGTGTTTAGCAAGTCAAATACCTCCCAAACTAATCCATAAAGTTTTATACATACAATATCTATGAGAAGTGAAATGTATCCTAAACCGGTGGACAGTGTTTGTTTAATAATAATAATAATAATAGATAATAGCATTATGTGTGTAGTAGTAGGCTAGCAGAGGCTATCTCCAGACTCGACAGCGCAGAGTAGCCCTTCAGCACCGTGGATAGTGACGAGCTAAAGTCAAGTCAATAATTTAGATGATTATTATCACCATCCATTCAACTCTACCAGGGGACACCGGTGAACTAAAACGTAGCCTATTGGGTATGGACACTTTTTGGGGGACCAGACGTCATACCGGTGTATTTACATGTGAAACACTCTCTCAAGTCACTTCGGTACAGCTATGACAAGAAGTGACTTCCATAGCAGGCTAGAGTGCCTTATGCTGCAGGTTAGGACAAATAACATAGCAGGTTAGGAGATTGAGATTAAGGTTAGGAAAGGGGTTAGCAAAAATGCTCTCCTAACCTGTTACGAAAATCACTTCCGGTCGGTTGTATTGAAGTGGCGTGAAAAGAGTGTGTGCCGTATTTACATAGATGTCGTACTGTTAGGTGACCTAAACTGGGACATTCTTAACACCCCGGCCGTCCTACAATTTAAGCTAGATGCCCTCAATCTCACACAAATCATCAAGAAACCAAGTACAACCCTAAATCCGTAACCATGGGCACCCTCTTAGATATCATCCTGACCAATCTGCCCTCTAAATACACCTCTGCTGTCTTCAACCAGGATCTCAGCGATCACTGCCCCATTGCCTGAGTGCGTACTGGGTCCGCGGTCAAACGACCATCCCTCATCACTGTCAAACGCTCCCTAAAACACTTCCGTGAGCAGGCCTTTCTAACCAACCTGGCCCGGGTATCCAGGAAGGATATTGACCTCATCCCGTCAGTAGAGGATGCATAGTTTCTCTTCAAAAATGCTTTCCACTCCATCTTAAATAAGTATGCCCCATTCAAAAAATGTAGAACTAAGAACAGATATAGCCCTTGGTTCACCCCAGACTTGACTGCCCTTGACCACCACAAAAACATCCTGTGGCGTTCTGCATTAGCATCGAATAGCCTCTGCGATATGCAACTTTTGGAACCAATATACTCAGTCAGTTAGGAAAGCTAAGGCTAGCTTTTTCAAACAGAAATTTGCTTCCTGTAGCACTAATTCCAAAAGGTTTTGGGACACTGTAAAGTCCATGGAGAATAAGAGAACCTCCTCCCAGCTGCCCCCTGCACTGAGGAAAGGAAACACTGTCACCACCAATAAATCTATGATAATTGAGAATTTCAATAAGCATTTTTCCACGACTGACCACGCTTTCCACCTGGCTACCCCTACCCTGGCCAACATCTCAGTAACCCCTGCAGAACCCCCCCTGCTTCACCTTCACCCAAATCCAGACAGCTGATGTTCTAAAGGACTGCAAAATCTGGATCCCTACAAATCAGCTGGGCTAGACAATCTGGACACACTCTTTCTAAAATGATCTGCCAAAATTGTTGCAACACCTATTACTAGCCTATTCAACCTCTCTTTCATATCATCTGAGATCCCCAGAGATTGGAAAGCTGCCGCTGTCATCCCCCTCTTCAAAGGGGGAGACACCCTGGACCCAAACTGTTACAGACCTATATCCATCCTGCCCTGTCTTTCTAAAATCTTCGAAAGCCAAGTTAAGAAGCAGATCACCGGCCATTTCGAATCCCACAGTACCTTTTCCGCTATGCAATCTGGTTTCCGAGCTGGTTATGGGTGCACCTCAGCCATGCTCAAGATCCTAAACGATATCATAACCGCCATCGATAAAAGACAGTACTGTGCAGCAGTCTTCATCGACCTGTCCAAGGCTTTCGACTCTGTCAATCACCGTATTCTTATCGGCAGACTCAATAGCCTTGGCTTCTCAAATGACTGCCTCGACGGTTTCAACAACTACTTCTCAGACTGAGTTCAGTGTGTCAAATCGGAGGGCCTGTTGTCCGGACCTCTGGCAGTCTCTATGGTGGTGCCACAGGGTTCAATTCTCGGGCCGACTCTTTCATCTGTATATATCAATGATGTCGTTCTTGCTGTTGGTGATTATCTGATCCACCTCTACGCAGACGACACTATTCTGTATACATCTGGCCCTTCTTTGGACACTGTGCTAACAAACCTCCAAACGAGATTCAACGCCATACAACACTCCTTCCGTGGCCTCCAACTGCTTTTAAATGCTAGTAAAACTAAGTGCATGCTCTTCAACCGATTGCTGCCCGCATCCTCCCACCCGACTAGCATCATTACACCGCGACGGTTCTGACTTAGAATATGTGGACAACTACAAATACCTAGGTGTCTGGTTAGACTGTAAACTCTCCTTCCAGACTCACATTAATAAACTTCTCTAGGATAGGGGGCAGCAAATTCACCATTGGATAAATAGCGTGCCCAATTTCCTTCTACTCATCCCCAGAATATAAGATATGCATATTATTAGTAGATTTGGATAGAAAACACTAAGAAGTTTCTAAAACTGTTTGAATCATGTCTGTAAGTATAACAGAACTTATGTAGCAGGCAAAACCCCGAGGACTAACCATTCATTTTCTTTTTTAAGTTGTATTACAAAAGTAGTTTGAAATGTTTTGGCAAAGTTTAGAGGTAATTTCTGAGATATTTTGTAGTGACTTTGCGCAAATTGGAAGCTGTTTTTTTCTGGATCAACCGCGCCAAATAAATGGAAAATTTGGATATATATGGACGGAATTAATCGAACAAAAGGACCATTTGTGATGTTTATGGGACATATTGGAGTGCCAACAAAAGAATCTCGTCAAAGGTAAGGCATGATTTATATTTTATTTCTGCGTTTTGTGTCGTGCCTGCAGTGTTGAAATATGCTACACTCTCTTTGTTTACTGTTGTGCTATCATCAGATAATAGCATCTTATGCTTTCGCCGAAAAGGCTTTTTGAAATCTGACATGGTGGCTGGATTCACAACGAGTGTAGCTTTAATTTGGTATCTTACATGTGTGATTTAATGAAAGTTTGATTTTATATCATTTTTTTGAATTTGGCACTTTACATTTTCCCTGGCTATTGGCCAAGTGGGACGCTACCATCCCACATATCCCAGAGAGGTTTTAAGCATCTCCAATCCAAAACTAAATCTAGAATCGGCTTCCCATTTCGCAAACAAAGCCTCCTTCACTCATGCTGCCAAACATACCCTTGTAAAACTGACTATCCTACCGATCCTTGACATCGGCGATGTCATTTACAAAATAGCCCCAACACTCTAGTCAGCAAATTGGATGCAGTCTATCACAGTGCCATCCGTTTTGTCACCAAAGCCCCATATACCACCCACCACTGTGACCTGTATGCTCTCATTGGCTGGCCCTCACTACATATTCGTCGCCAAACCCACTGGCTCCAGGTCATCTATAAGTCTTTGCTAGGTAAAGCCCTGCCTTATCTCAGTTCACTGGTCACCATAGCAACACCCACCCGTAGCACGCGCTCCAGCAGGTATATTTCATTGGTCATCCCCAAAGCCAACACTTACTTTGGCTGCTTTTCCTTACAGTTCTCTGCTGCCAATGGCTGGAACGAACTGTAAAAATCTCTGAAGCTTGAGTCTTATATTTCCCTCTCTAACTTTAAGCATCAGCTGTCTGAGCATCTTACCGACCACTGTACCTGTACACAACCAATGTAACGTCCTGACCAGAGTTCTTATGTGTTTTGCTTGTTTAGTGTTGGTCAGGACGTGAGCTGGGTGGGAATTCTATGTTGTGTGTCTAGTTCGTCTGTTTCTGTGTTCAGCCTAATATGGTTCTCAATCAGAGACAGCTGTCAATCATTGTCCCTGATTGAGAATCATATATAGGTGGCTTGTTTTGTGTTGGGGATTGTGGGTGATTGTTTCCTGTGTCAGTGTTTGTGCCACACAGGACTGTGACGGTTAGTTCGTTTGTTATTTTGTATAGTGTCTATGTCTAACGTTAGTAGCTTGTGTATTGCACTTTCGTTTGTAGCTTCACGGTCGTTTGTTGTTTTGTATTAGTTTGTCAGTATCTTGTCTTTGTGTTAATTAAATTCATGGAAAATTACCACGCTGCACATTGGTCCTCCGATCCTTCTCTCCTCTCCTCGTCCGAGGAGGAGGAAGAGTTAGACTGCCGTTACAACCAATCTGTAAATAGCACACCCAACTACCTCATACCCATATTACTACTTACCCTCTTGCTCTTTTGCACCCCAGTATCTCTACTTGCACATCTATCACTCCAGTATTAATGCTAAATTGTAATTATTTTTGCCTCTAGGGCCTATTTATTTCCTACCTCCCTACTCTTCTACATTTGCACACACTGAAAATAGGTTTTTCTATTTGTATTTTATTTTGTATTATTGATTGTATGTTTGTTTATGTGTAACTCTGTTGTTTTTGTCTCACTGCTTTGCTTTATCTTGGCCAGGTCGCAGTTGTAAATGAGAACTTGTTTTCAACTGGCCTACCTGGTTAAATAAAGGTGAAAAAATAAATTAAAAATGCTGTAGTCTAGACAGACTGTAGATTCATCCATATTCACATGCCACTGCAATGTTTATACAACACACAATAGAAAGCTGGGGTGTTACTGAACAGATGAGGCAGGTTATGAATGCTTCCATTTGACGAGATTATGTTCCAGAATACTGTGTATCATTTTAATTTGTTTCATTCTCTCAAACACATATTCCACTGACTGACAGTCACCCAAATAATAATTTACAGCATTCAATCTGTCTCATTCTGTTATTTCTGTCAATGCACAATATTAGGTCGTTTCTATGCAGTCAAAGAAATGTCAGAGAGACACTGTGCATGAGGATGACACTTTAAACAATACAAAGCAATGCCTACACAAGCCCATTAACCACTTATCTCAAACTCTATCCAATTGAATTAACAAAATCAAAGCAAGCAATTAAGTGTATCATAAGAGGAACTTGTTGTAATAGGTTAATATATCCCTAAAAACAAATATACACATTCCATCGCGTTGTTTCTGTGCAGTTCACCGTGGATTTATGTTTGATGGGTGTGTATGGCACGCCAAAGTGTTGTGCATGTTAAATATCTGTCCATTATTCACGGGTTTGCAGGCGAGATCCCTTTAACTGTTCAAATGCCTGGTGTTTGAATTCATCCCATTCCCTTGTATTCTCTTTTTATTTTATGCGGATGACCAATGTATAACTATTTATCTATTCTCTCTCCCTATTCTCTGTTGTCGTTTCTCGCTAGAATTGACCGCGTATGTCTATTTTCCATCCAGAGGCCATCCTCACTTATCCTGACGGATCCTCGTCGTCGTTTCATCATTGCAGGATGGGCTATGTTTACAATCCTGATGTTCTCACCTTACTTTCATGGCTTATTATAGATCCGCATATGCAGCAATAAGAACTACTGTTATGTGGAAAACAATTCGTATTTGTGCATTCAACTCGTGACATTCACCATCCTCTTTCCAAGGACATATCATGGACTCGTCTATTTCTGTCTTCCATATTAGAATAATGACAATTGCCGCAATGGAAAATATGAATACGATCACAATTTGATAGGTAAAACAATCAACGCCTCTATAATTGACTCAAGAACGAAGCAAGATTATCCAACACATTGGACGAGGCGTAACCTACGCGCACTGATGACATAGTGATGTGGTGTCTTGTGGACCTGGCTGTGTGGATGAATGGATGGCACGGTAAAAAAATAAGATGAGAAGGTGACTTTCCACTCCTTACCTAAAATCGCTATAGGGGTGAATGATCCAGTATCCCGCAGTTTGGACCCTTTCTTGCTCTTTCTCAACGGCTTTCTGACTGCCGAACATTCGCAGGGAGAACTTATTGACGCCAGGCTGCATCATCGCTCCAAATTGCCTCTGCATGAAGCCATGTCGGTTCCCGGACCCGTCTAGATCGTCCAACCCGACCAAGGCTTCCTCCTGTTCACCCTTGAAGCCCACCGAGTTCGCGTGGTCCCCTGCTTTCATGTTCTGGCTCCCAATATTCTTCCTCTGTATCGAGTCTTGCCTCTGAAATACATTATTCCCATCCGCTTTTTCTACTTCTTTGTTGCTAGAGAACGAATTAGATTTTTCTTCCATGATTTTCAATAAAACGCACTGTCTCCTGGCTCGGAAGACAGGCTACGCGCAAAACAAAAGGACTCGCTGTAAACTCCCGTGTTTCATTTGATGTCCTTCAACTGCTCGGCTACGCTGCCTCCTTTGCGAATGATGCAAACAGAGACAGACTTCTGTTGAACCTGACAGATCAGGTTTCCTGGGTTACCGCCATCTACCGACTGAACCGATTCACAGTTCAACTCTTCTCTTGCTAGCGCAGCACTGCGGTTTAACGGGGACACTGCTGGCGCTTGGCCACTTCATTTCCATAATGTGACTGATCAGGGGCATTTCTAGGATTTTAAGACATTCAGGGCTTAACCCAAAGCCAGTAGGGGGGTCCTGGGGGCATTTTTCTTCTAAAGGAATTTTAGCAGTTAAATGCATTAATTTGGTGCACTTTGATATGAACATTGAGAGATTAGATATTTTTCAGGCAACTTGCACCTGCCACAGCAGACACTGCCAGTACTCAATTACAGTTGCTAGCATGGGTCTCTACTCTGGAAAACATACAGTACCAGTCAAACGTTTGGACACACCTTCTCATTCAAGGGTTTTTCTTTTATTTTTACTATGTTCTACATTGTAGAATAATAGCGAAGACATCAAAACAATAAAATAACACATATGGAATCATGTAGTAACCAAAAAAGTGTTAAACAAATACAAATATATTTGAGATTCTTTAATGTAGCCACCATTTGCATTTTCTCAACAAGCTTCATGAGGTGGTCAGCTGGAATGCTGAACCGTATTGAAGGAGTTCCCACATATGCTTAGCACTTGTAAGCTGCTTTTCCTTCACTCTTTGGACCAACTCATCCCAAATCCTCTTAATTGGGTTGAGGTCGGGTGATTGTGGAGGCCAAGTCATCTGATGCAGCACTCCATCACTCTCCTTCTTGGTCAAACAGCCTGGAGGTGTGTTTTAGGTCATTGTCCTGTTGACAAACAAATGGTAGTCCCACTAAGCGCAAACCAGATGGGATGGCATATCGCTGCAGAATGCTGTGGTAGCCATGCTGGTTAAGTGTGCCTTGAATTCTAAATAAATCACAGACAGTGTCACCAGCAAAGCACCACCACACCTCCTACTCCATGCTTCATGTTGGGAACCACACATGCAGAGATCATCCATTTACCTACTCTGCATCTCTCAAAGACACAGCGGTTGGAACCAAAAATCTCAAATTTGGACTCATCAGACCAAAGGACTGATTTCCGCTGATCTAATGTCCATTGCTCATGTTTCTTGGCCCAAGCAAGTCTCTCTTATTATTTGTGTCCTTTAGTAAAGGTTTCTTTGCAGCAATTCGACAATGAAGGCCTGGTTCACACAGTCTCCTCTGAACAGTTGATGTCAAGATGTGTTTGTTACTTGAACTCTGTGAGGTGCAATCTGAGGTGCAGTTAATTACCGATTTCTGAGCCTGGTAACACAAATGATCTTATCCTTATCCATATCCAAGATGGTGTAGCAGTCAGGTGTCTTTGTCTTCGTCTTGTCGTGTCCCGTATCTTTTTTCTTCGCATTTTCTTCGCATATACATTGGGGAGAACAAGTACTTGATACACTGCCGATTTTGCAGGTTTTCCTACTTACAAAGCATGTAGAGGTCTGTAATTTTTATCATAGGTACACTTCAACTGTGAGAGACGGAATCCAAAAATCCAGAGAATCCAAAAATCCAGAAAATCACATTGGATGATTTTTAAGTAATTAATTTGCATTTTATTGCATGACATAAGTATTTGATACATCAGAAAAGAAGAACTTAATATTTGGTACAGAAACCTTTGTTTGCAATTACTTTCATACGTTTCCTGTAGTTCTTGACCAGGTATGCACACACTGCAGCAGGGATTTTGGCCCACTCCTCCATACAGACCTTCTTCAGATCCTTCAGATCCTTCAGGTTTCGGGGCTGTCGCTGGGCAATACGGACTTTCAGCAACCTCCAAAGATTTTCTATTGGGTTCAGGTCTGGAGACTGGCTAGGCCACTCCAGGACCTTGAGATGCTTCTTACGGAGCCACTCCTTAGTTGCCCAGGCTGTGTGTTTCGGGTCGTTGTCATGCTGGAAGACCCAGCCACGACCCATCTTCAATGCTCTTACTGAGGGAAGGAGGTTGCTGGCCAAGATCTCGCGATACATGGCCCCATCCATCCTCCCCTCAATACGGTGCAGTCGTCCTGTCCCCTTTGCAGAAAAGCATCCCCAAAAATGTTGTTTCCACCTCCATGCTTCACGGTTGGGATGGTGTTCTTGGGGTTGTACTCATCCTTCTTCTTCCTCCAAACACGGCGAATGGAGTTTAGACCAAAAAGCTCTATTTTTGTCTCATCAGACCACATGACCTTCTCCCATTCCTCCTCTGGATCATCCAGATGGTCATTGGCAATCTTCAGACGGGCCTGGACATGCGCTGGCTTGAGCAGGGGGACCTTGCATGCGCTGCAGGATTTTAATCCATGACGGCGTAGTGTTTTACTAATGGTTTTCTTTGAGACTGTGGTCCCAGCTCTCTTCAGGTCATTGACCAGGTCCTGCCGTGTAGTTCTGGGCTGATCCCTCACCTTCCTCATGATCATTGATGCCCCACGAGGTGAGATCTTGCATGGAGCCCCAGACCGAGGTTGATTGACTGTCATCTTCAACTTCTTCCATTTTCTAATAATTGCGCCAACAGTTGTTGCCTTCTCACCAAGCTGCTTGCCTATTGTCCTGTAGCCCATCCTAGCCTTGTGCAGGTCTACAATTTTATCCCTGATGTCCTTACACATCTCTCTGGTCTTGGCCATTGTGGAGAGGTTGGAGTCTGTTTGATTGAGTGTGTGGACAGGTGTCTTTTATACAGGTAACGAGTTCAAACAGGTGCAGTTAATACAGGTAATGAGTGGAGAACAGGAGGGATTCTTAAAGAAAAACTAACAGGTCTGTGAGAGCTGGAATTCTTACTGGTTGGTAGGTGATCAAATACTTATGTCATGCAATAAAATGCAAATTAATTACTTAAAAATCATACAATGTGATTTTCTGGATTTTTGTTTTAGATTCCGTCTCTCACAGTTGAAGTGTACCTATGATAAAAAATTACAGACCTCTAAATGCTATGTAAGTAGGAAAACCTGCAAAATTGGCAGTGTGTCAAATACTTGTTCTCCCCACTGTATTTCGTATATATTTAAAAAATATTTTTTATTCCTCAACTCCAACATTCTCTCCTGCAACCCGCCTCACCCAATGTGGTATGGATCTGCTATTTTCTTTACTTTAGAACCGGAACAAGATAGCAGTCAGCTAGCCACTGCTAGCGGTCATCAGCTAACCTTTAGCCCGGACAACTACTGCCAATCTGCACAGCGCAATTTTATCTAGAGCATACTGGACTCTTTTTCCCCACTGTAAGCTCTGAACCTTTTCACCTGGATCATCGCAGCTAGCTAGCTGCTATCTGAGTGGCTACTCCTGGCTAACATCTCTGTCCTAAAGCAAGCACCATTTAGCCTGGAGCTAGCCTATGCTAGGCCCATCTCCCAGCTAGCTGAAGAGGTCCATCAGCCACTCCTTGGGCTACAATACCTATTTTGCCAATTGGCCTGGACCCCTTTTACTGCCGATACGGAGCCCCACTGATCCTTCACCACTGGTCTGCTGACGTAACCGCCCGAGGGGGCTACAACTGACTCTTCCGTCACGACGTCCCCTGAATGCCCATCTGCTAGCCTGCCAACCCCGGCCCGCTAGCTGTCTGAATCGCCGTGTCTCCAGCCCGCCTAGCTACTCACTAGACCCCATGATCACTCGGCTATACATGCCTCTCCCTAATGTCAATATGCCTTGTCCATTGCTGTTTTGGTTAGTGATTATTGTCTTATTTCACTGTAGAGCCTCCAGCCCTGCTCAATATGCCTTAGCTAACCCTTTTGTTCCACGTCCCACACATACGGTGACATCACCTGGTTTAATTAAATGGTGTCTCTAGAGACAATACCTCTCTCATCGTCACTCAATGCCTAGGAATACTTCCACTGTATTCACATCCTACCATACCCTTGTCTGTACATTATGCCTTGAATCTATTCTTCCGTGCCCAGAAACCTTCTCCTTTTACACTCTGTGTCACACCCTGACCTTTGTTTTCTTTATTATTTTGGTTAGGTCGGGGTGTGACAAGGGTGGTTGGTTTAGTTTTTGTATTGTCTAGGTGTTTTGTCCTGTCTAGGGTTTTTGAATATCTATGGGGTTTTTGTAGCCTAGGTATATGTAGGTCTCTGGTGGCCTGAATTGGTTCCCAATCAGAGGCAGCTGTTTATCGTTGTCTCTGATTGGGGATCCTATTTAGGTTGCCATTTTCCATTTTGATTTTGTGGGTTGTTATTCTATGTTTAATTGCCTGTTTTGCACAAGACATATTGCTTCATGTTTTGTTGTTTTGTAAGTGTGTTAAGTATTCTTTGTTCATTAAAAGAGTTATGTACTCTTATCACGCTGCGCCTTGGTCTCCTCCTTACGACGACCTTGACACTCTGTTCCGAACGTACTAGACGACCAGTTCTTATAGCCTTTAGCCTTTAGCTGTACCCTTATCATACTCCTACTCTGTTCCTTTGGTGATGTAGAGGTTAATCCAGGCCCTGCAGTGCCTAGCTCCACTCCCATTCCCCAGACGCTTTCATTTGTTGACTTCTGTAACCGTAAAGCCTTGCTTTCATGCATGTTAACATTTGTTTAATTCACTGCTTTAGCTCACTCTGCAATCCCGGATCTCCTAGCCGTGTCTGAATCCTGTCTTAGGAAGGCCACCAAAACCCCTGAAATTTCCATCCCTAACTATAACATTTTCCGACAAGATAGAACTGCCAAAGGGGTTGGGGTTGCAATCTACTGCAGAGATAGCCTGCAGAGTTCTGTCATACTATTCATGTCTGAGCCCCCAAAATTTGAGCTTCTACTTTTAAAAATCCACCTTTCCAGAAACAAGTCTCTCACCGTTGCTGCATGCTATGGACCACCTTCTGGCTTCCTATATCGCAACAAAGCATCCTTCACTCATGCTGCCAAACATACCCTTGTAAAACCGACTATCCTACCGATCCTTGACTTCGCCGATGTCATTTAGAAAATAGCCTCTAACACTCTACTCAGCAGATTGGATGCAGTCTATCACAGTGCCATCCGTTTTGTCACCAAAGCCCCATATACTACCCACCACTGAGACCTGTATGCTCTTGTTGGCTGGCCCTCGCTTCATATTCATCGCCAAACCCACTGGCTCCAGGTCATCTTTAAGTCTTTGCTAGGTAAAGCCCCGCCTTATCTCAGCTCACTGGTCACCATAGCAGCACCCACCCGTACCACGCGCTCCAGCAGGTATATTTCACTGGTCACCCCCAAAGCCAATTCCTCCTTTGGCCGCCTTTCCTTCCAGTTCTCTGCTGGAACAAATTGCAAAAATCCCTGCAGCTGGAGACTCATATCTCCCTCTCTAACTTTATACACTAGCTGTCAGAGCAGGTCTCAGATCACTTCACCTATACATAGCCCATCTGTAAATAGCCCATCCAATCTACCTCATCCCCATACTGTTGTTTATTTTTTTGCCCCAGTATCTCTACTTGCACATTCCTCTTCTGCACATCTATCACTCCAGTGTTTAATTGCTAAATGGTAATTAATTTGCCGCTATGGCCTATTTATTACCTTACCTCCCTTATCAAGTCAACAAACAGATCACTGACCATCTCGAATCCCACCGTACCTTCTCCGCTGTGCAATCCGGTTTCCGAGCCGGTCACGGGTGCACCTCAGCCACGCTCAAGGTACTAAACGATGTCATAACCGCCATCGATAAAAGACATTACTGTGCAGCCGTCTTCATCGACCTGGCCAAGGCTTTCGACTCTGTCAATCACCATATTCTTATCGGCAGACTCAGTAGCCTCGGTTTTTCTAATGACTGCCTTGCCTGGTTCACCAACTACTTTGCAGGCAGAGTTCAGTGTGTCAAATCGGAGGACATGTTGTCCGGTCCTCTGGCAGTCTCTATGGGGGTACCACAGGGTTCAATTCTCGGGCCGACTCTTTTCTCTGTATACATCAATGATGTTGCTCTTGCTGCGGGCGATTCCCTGATCCACCTCTATGCAGACGACACCATTCTGTATACTTCCGGCCCTTCCTTGGACACTGTGCTATCTAACCTCCAAACGAGCTTCAATGCCATTCAACACTCCTTCCGTGGCCTCCAACTGCTCTTAAACGCTAGTAAAACCAAATGCATGCTTTTCAACCGTTCGCTGCCTGCACCCGCACGCCCGACTAGCATCACCACCCTGGACGGTTCCGACCTAGAATATGTGGACATCTATAAGTACCTAGGTGTCTGGCTAGACTGCAAACTCTCCTTCCAGACTCATATCAAACATCTCCAATCCAAAATCAAATCTAGATTCGGCTTTCTATTCCGCAACAAAGCCTCCTTCACTCACGCCGCCAAACTTACCCTAGTAAAACTGACTATCCTACCGATCCTCGACTTCGGCGATGTCATCTACAAAATAGCTTCCAATACTCTACTCAGCAAACTGGATGCAGTTTATCACAGTGCCATCCGTTTTGTTACTAAAGCAACTTATACGACCCACCACTGCGACCTGTATGCCCTAGTCGGCTGGCCCTCGCTACATGTTCGTCGTCAGACCCACTGGCTCCAGGTCATCTACAAGGCTATGCTAGGTAAAGTGCCGCCTTATCTCAGTTCACTGGTCACGATGGCTACACCCACCCGTAGCACGCGCTCCAGCAGGTGTATCTCACTGATCATCCCTAAAGCCAAAACCTCATTTGGACGCCTTTCCTTCCAGTTCTCTGCTGCCTGCGACTGGAACGAATTGCAAAAATCTCTGAAGTTGGAGACTTTTATCTCCCTCAACAACTTTAAAAATCTGCTATCCGAGCAGCTAACCGATCGCTGCAGCTGTACGTAGTCCATCTGTAAACTACCCACCCAATTTACCTACCTCACCCCCCATACTGCTTTTATTTATTTACTTTTCTGCTCTTTTGCACACCAGTATCTCTTCTTGCACATGATCATCTGATGATTTATCACTCCAGTGTTAATCTGCTAAATTGTAATTACTCGATTTATTGCCTACCTCATGCCTTTTGCACACATTGTATATAGATTCTCTTTTTTTTTCTACCATGTTATTGACTTGTTTACTGTTTACTCCATGTGTAACTCTGTGTTGTTGTCTGTTCACACTGCTATGCTTTATCTTGGCCAGGTCGCAGTTGCAAATGAGAACTTGTTCTCAACTAGCCTACCTGGTTAAATAAAGGTGAAAAAAAATAAAAAAAAAAATATCTTACCTCATTTGCACACACTGTACAGTATATATACTTTTCTATTTTGTTATTGACTGTATGTTTGTTTATTCCATGTGTAACTCTGTGTTGTTTGTGTCGCACTGCTTTGCTTTATCTTGGCCAGGTCGCAGTTGTAAATGAAAACTTGTTTTCAACTGGCCTACCTGGTTAAATAAAGGTGAAATGAAATAAATAAATAAAAATACTCTGCAGTAGAGGTAACTCTGGGTCTTCCTTTCCTATGGCGGTCCTCATGAGAGCCAGTTTCATCATAACGCTTGATGGTTTTTGCGACTGCACTTGAAGAAACTTTTAAAGTTCTTGAAAATTTCCAGATTGACTGATCTTTTGTCCCTGCTTATTTTAGCTGTTCTTCCAATAATATGGTCTTGGTATTTTACCAAATAGGGCTATCTTCTGTATACCACCCCTACCTTGTCACAACACAACGGATTGTCTCAAACACATTAAGATGAAATTCAACAAATTAACTTTTAAGTTGTTAAATGGGAAACGAATATCCAACTAGTCAGTGACAACTGTCTTGAGTTTGGCATTTGTGACAACAATGTCCTGGGATTTCCCACAAGCGCCTCACCTTCTAACCGCTATTGCCTGGCTTGTGAGCGGTATAGAGCAGAATCGATTACATGTACGTGTTCGTGCGAGTCTCAGCTTTCCAGAGACGGGTCATACTAGTTTCTAGCTCTAACCATTCAGTCTCTACAGATGTTTTTGATAGAAGGGTTAACGCCCAACACTCCACATTTAGGGTTAGTACCAATGCTCCACTTATTTTCAAATGGCCAACCCATGTGCTCCTCGTTAGTATAGTGGTGAGTATCCCCGCCTGTCACGCGGGAGACCGGGGTTCAATTCCCCGACGGGGAGGAAGGACTATTTTGTTAGGGTGTACAATGTCACTGAGCCCACAAAGCAGAAAACATGCTTGGAATTTAAGCTTTATGATACGATTTCCAGCCTTTGGGGTTATCGCTGCTTTGCAAGGCATTGGTTGTTCAGTGGTAGAATTCTCGCCTGCCACGCGGGAGGCCCGGGTTCGATTCCCGGCCAATGCAGCAAGTTTTGAACATGTAATTTCGACAAGTATCCAAATCCCTGGGAAAGAAATCTCTGTTAGATTGCCAGGCTAACAGAAAACTCTGTTCTTGGTAGAATTCTCATCTGACTCTTGAAAAATCAGAGTTTGCTTTCATTTACACTTTGGACATTTACGCATTCTCAGTAGACTTTGGTGAATCCATTGTAGATTTCCAGTGTGAGGTGATTTACTTTGTGCAAGGTTTAAGTTGTTAAATGGGAAACGAATATCCAACTAGTCAGTGACAACTGTCTTGAGTTTGGCATTTGTGACAACAATGTCCTGGGATTTCCCACAAGCGCCTCACCTTCTAACCGCTATTGCCTGGCTTGTGAGCGGTATAGAGCAGAATCGATTACATGTACGTGTTCGTGCGAGTCTCAGCTTTCCAGAGACGGGTCATACTAGTTTCTAGCTCTAACCATTCAGTCTCTACAGATGTTTTTGATAGAAGGGTTAACGCCCAACACTCCACATTTAGGGTTAGTACCAATGCTCCACTTATTTTCAAATGGCCATCCCATGTGCTCCTCGTTAGTATAGTGGTGAGTATCCCCGCCTGTCACGCGGTAGACCGGGGTTCAATTCCCCGACGGGGAGGAAGGACTATTTTGTTAGGGTGTACAATGTCACTAAGCCCACAAAGCAGAAAACATGCTTGGAATTTAAGCTTTATGATACGATTTCCAGCCTTTGGGGTTATCACTGCTTTGCAAGACATTGGTTGTTCAGTGGTAGAATTCTCGCCTGCCACGCGGGAGGCCCGGGTTCGATTCCCGGCCAATGCAGCAAGTTTTGAACATGTAATTTCGACAAGTATCCAAATCCCTGGGAAAGAAATCTCTGTTAGATTGCCCGGCTAACAGAAAACTCTGTTCTTGGTAGAATTCTCATCTGACTCTTGAAAAATCAGAGTTTGCTTTCATTTACACTTTGGACATTTACGCATTCTCAGTAGACTTTGGTGAATCCATTGTAGATTTCCAGTGTGAGGTGATTTACTTTGTGCAAGGTTTAACCTGTCTAGGATCAGCGTGGCGCTAGCGGCACACCCCCCCCCCCCCCCCCACTGAAAAACCAGTGCCGCGAAATTCAAAAAAAATATTTTTTAAAAATATTTAACTTTCACACATTAAAGTCCAATACAGCTAATGAAAGACACAGATCTTGTGAATCCAGTCAACATTTCCGATTTTTAAAATGTTTTACAGGGAAGACACAATATGTAAAGATGTACATCTATTACCTAAAAACACATTAGCATAATCCACCATCTTTTATTTGTCCACCAACACCAGTAGCCATCACCAATTCGGCTAAACTAAGATATTTATAGCCCCTAACCAACAAAAAAACTCATTAGATGACAGTCTGATAACATATTTATGGTATGGGATAGGTTTTGTTAGAAAAAAGTGCATATTTCAGGTAGATGGCATAGTTTACAATTGCACCCACCATCACAAATGGACTAGAACAATTACAATGAGCAACGTGTTTACCTAACTACTAATCATCAAACATTTCGTAAAAATACACAGCATACACGAATCGAAAGACACAGATCCTGTGAATACAGACAATATTTCAGATTTTCTAAGTGTCTTACAGCGAAAACACAATAAATCGTTATATTAGCTTAGCACATAGCAATTAGCAGCCCAGCATTGATTCTAGCCAAAGTGAGCGATAAAAGTCAACATCGCCAAAAGATATTAATTTTTTCACTAACCTTCTCAGAATTCTTCCGATGACACTCCTGTAACATCACATTACAACATGCATATACAGTTTGATCGAAAATGTTTATATTTAGCCACCAAAATCATGGTTAGACAATGTGAAATGTAGCTCAGCTGGTCAGAAAATGTCCTTGCGCCACTTAGACAGTGATCTACTCTTATACATAAATACTCATAAACGTGACTAAAAAATATAGGGTGGACAGGGATTGATAGACAATTTAATTCTTAATACAATTGCGTTATTACATTTTTTAATTTATCCTTACTTTTCAATACAGTTTGCGCCAAGCGAAGCTACGTCAAAAAACATGGCGTCCTAAGCCACTAAAATGTTTCGACAGAAACACGATTTATCATAATAAAAATGTCCTACCTTGAGCTGTTCTTCCATCAGTATCTTGGGCAAAGGATCCTTTCTTGGGAGAAATCGTCTTTTGGTGGAAAGCTGTCCTCTTGCCATGTGGAAATGTCAACTGCGTTCGGGATGAACTGAAAAGCGTGCCCAACTTTTCACATCGTTACAAAAATAAATGTCCCAAAATCGCACTAAACGGATATAAATTGCTATAAAACGCTTTAAATTAACTACTTTATGATGTTTGTAACTCCTATAACGAGTGAAAAGATGACCGGAGAAATATAACAGGCTAAACTAACGCTTGGAACAGGAGAGGGTCGGTGTCTTCCACGCGCGTTACGCAGCAAGAAAAGACTTGCTAGCTAAAGGTTTTTTTCATTTGTAGGGCCTGTGAACGCGCAATCGACCCCGTTGGAATCGTCATCACGTAAAGGCATCCAGGGGAAGACGTAAGAAGTGTCCGTATAGTCATAGCAACGACAGTGCCCTTTTAACTGACTTCAGAAAAGTGGCCAACATTTCTCAAATCTGACTCCATGTCAGGGAAATTGCTGTAGAATGGGCTCTGTTCCACTTAGAGACAAAATTTCAACTCCTATAGAAACTATAGACTGTTTTCTATCCAATAATAATAATAATATCCATATTGTACGATCAAGGATTTTGTGGGAAGCCGTTTAAAAAATTAGCCAAATTAGCATAAATAGTCTAAACAGCGCCCCCATCCCCAACAGGTTAAGTTGTTAAATGGGAAACGAATATCCAACTAGTCAGTGACAACTGTCTTGAGTTTGGCATTTGTGACAACAATGTCCTGGGATTTCCCACAAGCGCCTCACCTTCTAACCGCTATTGCCTGGCTTGTGAGCGGTATAGAGCAGAATCGATTACATGTACGTGTTCGTGCGAGTCTCAGCTTTCCAGAGACGGGTCATACTAGTTTCTAGCTCTAACCATTCAGTCTCTACAGATGTTTTTGATAGAAGGGTTAACGCCCAACACTCCACATTTAGGGTTAGTACCAATGCTCCACTTATTTTCAAATGGCCATCCCATGTGCTCCTTGTTAGTATAGTGGTGAGTATCCCCGCCTGTCACGCGGTAGACCGGGGTTCAATTCCCCGACGGGGAGGAAGGACTATTTTGTTAGGGTGTACAATGTCACTGAGCCCACAAAGCAGAAAACATGCTTGGAATTTAAGCTTTATGATACGATTTCCAGCCTTTGGGGTTATCACTGCTTTGCAAGACATTGGTTGTTCAGTGGTAGAATTCTCGCCTGCCACGCGGGAGGCCCGGGTTCGATTCCCGGCCAATGCAGCAAGTTTTGAACATGTAATTTCGACAAGTATCCAAATCCCTGGGAAAGAAATCTCTGTTAGATTGCCCGGCTAACAGAAAACTCTGTTCTTGGTAGAATTCTCATCTGACTCTTGAAAAATCAGAGTTTGCTTTCATTTACACTTTGGACATTTACGCATTCTCAGTAGACTTTGGTGAATCCATTGTAGATTTCCAGTGTGAGGTGATTTACTTTGTGCAAGGTTTAAGTTGTTAAATGGGAAACGAATATCCAACTAGTCAGTGACAACTGTCTTGAGTTTGGCATTTGTGACAACAATGTCCTGGGATTTCCCACAAGCGCCTCACCTTCTAACCGCTATTGCCTGGCTTGTGAGCGGTATAGAGCAGAATCGATTACATGTACGTGTTCGTGCGAGTCTCAGCTTTCCAGAGACGGGTCATACTAGTTTCTAGCTCTAACCATTCAGTCTCTACAGATGTTTTTGATAGAAGGGTTAACGCCCAACACTCCACATTTAGGGTTAGTACCAATGCTCCACTTATTTTCAAATGGCCAACCCATGTGCTCCTCGTTAGTATAGTGGTGAGTATCCCCGCCTGTCACGCGGGAGACCGGGGTTCAATTCCCCGACGGGGAGGAAGGACTATTTTGTTAGGGTGTACAATGTCACTGAGCCCACAAAGCAGAAAACATGCTTGGAATTTAAGCTTTATGATACGATTTCCAGCCTTTGGGGTTATCGCTGCTTTGCAAGGCATTGGTTGTTCAGTGGTAGAATTCTCGCCTGCCACGCGGGAGGCCCGGGTTCGATTCCCGGCCAATGCAGCAAGTTTTGAACATGTAATTTCGACAAGTATCCAAATCCCTGGGAAAGAAATCTCTGTTAGATTGCCAGGCTAACAGAAAACTCTGTTCTTGGTAGAATTCTCATCTGACTCTTGAAAAATCAGAGTTTGCTTTCATTTACACTTTGGACATTTACGCATTCTCAGTAGACTTTGGTGAATCCATTGTAGATTTCCAGTGTGAGGTGATTTACTTTGTGCAAGGTTTAAGTTGTTAAATGGGAAACGAATATCCAACTAGTCAGTGACAACTGTCTTGAGTTTGGCATTTGTGACAACAATGTCCTGGGATTTCCCACAAGCGCCTCACCTTCTAACCGCTATTGCCTGGCTTGTGAGCGGTATAGAGCAGAATCGATTACATGTACGTGTTCGTGCGAGTCTCAGCTTTCCAGAGACGGGTCATACTAGTTTCTAGCTCTAACCATTCAGTCTCTACAGATGTTTTTGATAGAAGGGTTAACGCCCAACACTCCACATTTAGGGTTAGTACCAATGCTCCACTTATTTTCAAATGGCCAACCCATGTGCTCCTCGTTAGTATAGTGGTGAGTATCCCCGCCTGTCACGCGGGAGACCGGGGTTCAATTCCCCGACGGGGAGGAAGGACTATTTTGTTAGGGTGTACAATGTCACTGAGCCCACAAAGCAGAAAACATGCTTGGAATTTAAGCTTTATGATACGATTTCCAGCCTTTGGGGTTATCGCTGCTTTGCAAGGCATTGGTTGTTCAGTGGTAGAATTCTCGCCTGCCACGCGGGAGGCCCGGGTTCGATTCCCGGCCAATGCAGCAAGTTTTGAACATGTAATTTCGACAAGTATCCAAATCCCTGGGAAAGAAATCTCTGTTAGATTGCCAGGCTAACAGAAAACTCTGTTCTTGGTAGAATTCTCATCTGACTCTTGAAAAATCAGAGTTTGCTTTCATTTACACTTTGGACATTTACGCATTCTCAGTAGACTTTGGTGAATCCATTGTAGATTTCCAGTGTGAGGTGATTTACTTTGTGCAAGGTTTAAGTTGTTAAATGGGAAACGAATATCCAACTAGTCAGTGACAACTGTCTTGAGTTTGGCATTTGTGACAACAATGTCCTGGGATTTCCCACAAGCGCCTCACCTTCTAACCGCTATTGCCTGGCTTGTGAGCGGTATAGAGCAGAATCGATTACATGTACGTGTTCGTGCGAGTCTCAGCTTTCCAGAGACGGGTCATACTAGTTTCTAGCTCTAACCATTCAGTCTCTACAGATGTTTTTGATAGAAGGGTTAACGCCCAACACTCCACATTTAGGGTTAGTACCAATGCTCCACTTATTTTCAAATGGCCAACCCATGTGCTCCTCGTTAGTATAGTGGTGAGTATCCCCGCCTGTCACGCGGGAGACCGGGGTTCAATTCCCCGACGGGGAGGAAGGACTATTTTGTTAGGGTGTACAATGTCACTGAGCCCACAAAGCAGAAAACATGCTTGGAATTTAAGCTTTATGATACGATTTCCAGCCTTTGGGGTTATCGCTGCTTTGCAAGGCATTGGTTGTTCAGTGGTAGAATTCTCGCCTGCCACGCGGGAGGCCCGGGTTCGATTCCCGGCCAATGCAGCAAGTTTTGAACATGTAATTTCGACAAGTATCCAAATCCCTGGGAAAGAAATCTCTGTTAGATTGCCAGGCTAACAGAAAACTCTGTTCTTGGTAGAATTCTCATCTGACTCTTGAAAAATCAGAATTTGCTTTCATTTACACTTTGGACATTTACGCATTCTCAGTAGACTTTGGTGAATCCATTGTAGATTTCCAGTGTGAGGTGATTTACTTTGTGCAAGGTTTAAGTTGTTAAATGGGAAACGAATATCCAACTAGTCAGTGACAACTGTCTTGAGTTTGGCATTTGTGACAACAATGTCCTGGGATTTCCCACAAGCGCCTCACCTTCTAACCGCTATTGCCTGGCTTGTGAGCGGTATAGAGCAGAATCGATTACATGTACGTGTTCGTGCGAGTCTCAGCTTTCCAGAGACGGGTCATACTAGTTTCTAGCTCTAACCATTCAGTCTCTACAGATGTTTTTGATAGAAGGGTTAACGCCCAACACTCCACATTTAGGGTTAGTACCAATGCTCCACTTATTTTCAAATGGCCAACCCATGTGCTCCTCGTTAGTATAGTGGTGAGTATCCCCGCCTGTCACGCGGGAGACCGGGGTTCAATTCCCCGACGGGGAGGAAGGACTATTTTGTTAGGGTGTACAATGTCACTGAGCCCACAAAGCAGAAAACATGCTTGGAATTTAAGCTTTATGATACGATTTCCAGCCTTTGGGGTTATCGCTGCTTTGCAAGGCATTGGTTGTTCAGTGGTAGAATTCTCGCCTGCCACGCGGGAGGCCCGGGTTCGATTCCCGGCCAATGCAGCAAGTTTTGAACATGTAATTTCGACAAGTATCCAAATCCCTGGGAAAGAAATCTCTGTTAGATTGCCAGGCTAACAGAAAACTCTGTTCTTGGTAGAATTCTCATCTGACTCTTGAAAAATCAGAGTTTGCTTTCATTTACACTTTGGACATTTACGCATTCTCAGTAGACTTTGGTGAATCCATTGTAGATTTCCAGTGTGAGGTGATTTACTTTGTGCAAGGTTTAAGTTGTTAAATGGGAAACGAATATCCAACTAGTCAGTGACAACTGTCTTGAGTTTGGCATTTGTGACAACAATGTCCTGGGATTTCCCACAAGCGCCTCACCTTCTAACCGCTATTGCCTGGCTTGTGAGCGGTATAGAGCAGAATCGATTACATGTACGTGTTCGTGCGAGTCTCAGCTTTCCAGAGACGGGTCATACTAGTTTCTAGCTCTAACCATTCAGTCTCTACAGATGTTTTTGATAGAAGGGTTAACGCCCAACACTCCACATTTAGGGTTAGTACCAATGCTCCACTTATTTTCAAATGGCCAACCCATGTGCTCCTCGTTAGTATAGTGGTGAGTATCCCCGCCTGTCACGCGGGAGACCGGGGTTCAATTCCCCGACGGGGAGGAAGGACTATTTTGTTAGGGTGTACAATGTCACTGAGCCCACAAAGCAGAAAACATGCTTGGAATTTAAGCTTTATGATACGATTTCCAGCCTTTGGGGTTATCGCTGCTTTGCAAGGCATTGGTTGTTCAGTGGTAGAATTCTCGCCTGCCACGCGGGAGGCCCGGGTTCGATTCCCGGCCAATGCAGCAAGTTTTGAACATGTAATTTCGACAAGTATCCAAATCCCTGGGAAAGAAATCTCTGTTAGATTGCCAGGCTAACAGAAAACTCTGTTCTTGGTAGAATTCTCATCTGACTCTTGAAAAATCAGAGTTTGCTTTCATTTACACTTTGGACATTTACGCATTCTCAGTAGACTTTGGTGAATCCATTGTAGATTTCCAGTGTGAGGTGATTTACTTTGTGCAAGGTTTAAGTTGTTAAATGGGAAACGAATATCCAACTAGTCAGTGACAACTGTCTTGAGTTTGGCATTTGTGACAACAATGTCCTGGGATTTCCCACAAGCGCCTCACCTTCTAACCGCTATTGCCTGGCTTGTGAGCGGTATAGAGCAGAATCGATTACATGTACGTGTTCGTGCGAGTCTCAGCTTTCCAGAGACGGGTCATACTAGTTTCTAGCTCTAACCATTCAGTCTCTACAGATGTTTTTGATAGAAGGGTTAACGCCCAACACTCCACATTTAGGGTTAGTACCAATGCTCCACTTATTTTCAAATGGCCAACCCATGTGCTCCTCGTTAGTATAGTGGTGAGTATCCCCGCCTGTCACGCGGGAGACCGGGGTTCAATTCCCCGACGGGGAGGAAGGACTATTTTGTTAGGGTGTACAATGTCACTGAGCCCACAAAGCAGAAAACATGCTTGGAATTTAAGCTTTATGATACGATTTCCAGCCTTTGGGGTTATCGCTGCTTTGCAAGGCATTGGTTGTTCAGTGGTAGAATTCTCGCCTGCCACGCGGGAGGCCCGGGTTCGATTCCCGGCCAATGCAGCAAGTTTTGAACATGTAATTTCGACAAGTATCCAAATCCCTGGGAAAGAAATCTCTGTTAGATTGCCAGGCTAACAGAAAACTCTGTTCTTGGTAGAATTCTCATCTGACTCTTGAAAAATCAGAGTTTGCTTTCATTTACACTTTGGACATTTACGCATTCTCAGTAGACTTTGGTGAATCCATTGTAGATTTCCAGTGTGAGGTGATTTACTTTGTGCAAGGTTTAAGTTGTTAAATGGGAAACGAATATCCAACTAGTCAGTGACAACTGTCTTGAGTTTGGCATTTGTGACAACAATGTCCTGGGATTTCCCACAAGCGCCTCACCTTCTAACCGCTATTGCCTGGCTTGTGAGCGGTATAGAGCAGAATCGATTACATGTACGTGTTCGTGCGAGTCTCAGCTTTCCAGAGACGGGTCATACTAGTTTCTAGCTCTAACCATTCAGTCTCTACAGATGTTTTTGATAGAAGGGTTAACGCCCAACACTCCACATTTAGGGTTAGTACCAATGCTCCACTTATTTTCAAATGGCCAACCCATGTGCTCCTCGTTAGTATAGTGGTGAGTATCCCCGCCTGTCACGCGGGAGACCGGGGTTCAATTCCCCGACGGGGAGGAAGGACTATTTTGTTAGGGTGTACAATGTCACTGAGCCCACAAAGCAGAAAACATGCTTGGAATTTAAGCTTTATGATACGATTTCCAGCCTTTGGGGTTATCGCTGCTTTGCAAGGCATTGGTTGTTCAGTGGTAGAATTCTCGCCTGCCACGCGGGAGGCCCGGGTTCGATTCCCGGCCAATGCAGCAAGTTTTGAACATGTAATTTCGACAAGTATCCAAATCCCTGGGAAAGAAATCTCTGTTAGATTGCCAGGCTAACAGAAAACTCTGTTCTTGGTAGAATTCTCATCTGACTCTTGAAAAATCAGAGTTTGCTTTCATTTACACTTTGGACATTTACGCATTCTCAGTCGACTTTGGTGAATCCATTGTAGATTTCCAGTGTGAGGTGATTTACTTTGTGCAAGGTTTAAGTTGTTAAATGGGAAACGAATATCCAACTAGTCAGTGACAACTGTCTTGAGTTTGGCATTTGTGACAACAATGTCCTGGGATTTCCCACAAGCGCCTCACCTTCTAACCGCTATTGCCTGGCTTGTGAGCGGTATAGAGCAGAATCGATTACATGTACGTGTTCGTGCGAGTCTCAGCTTTCCAGAGACGGGTCATACTAGTTTCTAGCTCTAACCATTCAGTCTCTACAGATGTTTTTGATAGAAGGGTTAACGCCCAACACTCCACATTTAGGGTTAGTACCAATGCTCCACTTATTTTCAAATGGCCGACCCATGTGCTCCTCGTTAGTATAGTGGTGAGTATCCCCGCCTGTCACGCGGGAGACCGGGGTTCAATTCCCCGACGGGGAGGAAGGACTATTTTGTTAGGGTGTACAATGTCACTGAGCCCACAAAGCAGAAAACATGCTTGGAATTTAAGCTTTATGATACGATTTCCAGCCTTTGGGGTTATCGCTGCTTTGCAAGGCATTGGTTGTTCAGTGGTAGAATTCTCGCCTGCCACGCGGGAGGCCCGGGTTCGATTCCCGGCCAATGCAGCAAGTTTTGAACATGTAATTTCGACAAGTATCCAAATCCCTGGGAAAGAAATCTCTGTTAGATTGCCAGGCTAACAGAAAACTCTGTTCTTGGTAGAATTCTCATCTGACTCTTGAAATATCAGAGTTTGCTTTCATTTACACTTTGGACATTTACGCATTCTCAGTAGACTTTGGTGAATCCATTGTAGATTTCCAGTGTGAGGTGATTTACTTTGTGCAAGGTTTAAGTTGTTAAATGGGAAACGAATATCCAACTAGTCAGTGACAACTGTCTTGAGTTTGGCATTTGTGACAACAATGTCCTGGGATTTCCCACAAGCGCCTCACCTTCTAACCGCTATTGCCTGGCTTGTGAGCGGTATAGAGCAGAATCGATTACATGTACGTGTTCGTGCGAGTCTCAGCTTTCCAGAGACGGGTCATACTAGTTTCTAGCTCTAACCATTCAGTCTCTACAGATGTTTTTGATAGAAGGGTTAACGCCCAACACTCCACATTTAGGGTTAGTACCAATGCTCCACTTATTTTCAAATGGCCAACCCATGTGCTCCTCGTTAGTATAGTGGTGAGTTTCCCCGCCTGTCACGCGGGAGACCGGGGTTCAATTCCCCGACGGGGAGGAAGGACTATTTTGTTAGGGTGTACAATGTCACTGAGCCCACAAAGCAGAAAACATGCTTGGAATTTAAGCTTTATGATACGATTTCCAGCCTTTGGGGTTATCGCTGCTTTGCAAGGCATTGGTTGTTCAGTGGTAGAATTCTCGCCTGCCACGCGGGAGGCCCGGGTTCGATTCCCGGCCAATGCAGCAAGTTTTGAACATGTAATTTCGACAAGTATCCAAATCCCTGGGAAAGAAATCTCTGTTAGATTGCCAGGCTAACAGAAAACTCTGTTCTTGGTAGAATTCTCATCTGACTCTTGAAAAATCAGAATTTGCTTTCATTTACACTTTGGACATTTACGCATTCTCAGTAGACTTTGGTGAATCCATTGTAGATTTCCACTGTGAGGTGATTTACTTTGTGCAAGGTTTAAGTTGTTAAATGGGAAACGAATATCCAACTAGTCAGTGACAACTGTCTTGAGTTTGGCATTTGTGACAACAATGTCCTGGGATTTCCCACAAGCGCCTCACCTTCTAACCGCTATTGCCTAGCTTGTGAGCGGTATAGAGCAGAATCGATTACATGTACGTGTTCGTGCGAGTCTCAGCTTTCCAGAGACGGGTCATACTAGTTTCTAGCTCTAACCATTCAGTCTCTACAGATGTTTTTGATAGAAGGGTTAACGCCCAACACTCCACATTTAGGGTTAGTACCAATGCTCCACTTATTTTCAAATGGCCAACCCATGTGCTCCTCGTTAGTATAGTGGTGAGTATCCCCGCCTGTCACGCGGGAGACCGGGGTTCAATTCCCCGACGGGGAGGAAGGACTATTTTGTTAGGGTGTACAATGTCACTGAGCCCACAAAGCAGAAAACATGCTTGGAATTTAAGCTTTATGATACGATTTCCAGCCTTTGGGGTTATCGCTGCTTTGCAAGGCATTGGTTGTTCAGTGGTAGAATTCTCGCCTGCCAAGCGGGGGGCCCGGGTTCGATTCCCGGCCAATGCAGCAAGTTTTGAACATGTAATTTCGACAAGTATCCAAATCCCTGGGAAAGAAATCTCTGTTAGATTGCCAGGCTAACAGAAAACTCTGTTCTTGGTAGAATTCTCATCTGACTCTTGAAAAATCAGAGTTTGCTTTCATTTACACTTTGGACATTTACGCATTCTCAGTAGACTTTGGTGAATCCATTGTAGATTTCCAGTGTGAGGTGATTTACTTTGTGCAAGGTTTAAGTTGTTAAATGGGAAACGAATATCCAACTAGTCAGTGACAACTGTCTTGAGTTTGGCATTTGTGACAACAATGTCCTGGGATTTCCCACAAGCGCCTCACCTTCTAACCGCTATTGCCTAGCTTGTGAGCGGTATAGAGCAGAATCGATTACATGTACGTGTTCGTGCGAGTCTCAGCTTTCCAGAGACGGGTCATACTAGTTTCTAGCTCTAACCATTCAGTCTCTACAGATGTTTTTGATAGAAGGGTTAACGCCCAACACTCCACATTTAGGGTTAGTACCAATGCTCCACTTATTTTCAAATGGCCAACCCATGTGCTCCTCGTTAGTATAGTGGTGAGTATCCCCGCCTGTCACGCGGGTGACCGGGGTTCAATTCCCCGACGGGGAGGAAGGACTATTTTGTTAGGGTGTACAATGTCACTGAGCCCACAAAGCAGAAAACATGCTTGGAATTTAAGCTTTATGATACGATTTCCAGCCTTTGGGGTTATCGCTGCTTTGCAAGGCATTGGTTGTTCAGTGGTAGAATTCTCGCCTGCCACGCGGGAGCCCCGGGTTCGATTCCCGGCCAATGCAGCAAGTTTTGAACATGTAATTTCGACAAGTATCCAAATCCCTGGGAAAGAAATCTCTGTTAGATTGCCCGGCTAACAGAAAACTCTGTTCTTGGTAGAATTCTCATCTGACTCTTGAAAAATCAGAGTTTGCTTTCATTTACACTTTGGACATTTACGCATTCTCAGTAGACTTTGGTGAATCCATTGTAGATTTCCAGTGTGAGGTGATTTACTTTGTGCAAGGTTTAAGTTGTTAAATGGGAAACGAATATCCAACTAGTTAGTGACAACTGTCTTGAGTTTGGCATTTGTGACAACAATGTCCTGGGATTTCCCACAAGCGCCTCACCTTCTAACCGCTATTGCCTGGCTTGTGAGCGGTATAGAGCAGAATCGATTACATGTACGTGTTCGTGCGAGTCTCAGCTTTCCAGAGACGGGTCATACTAGTTTCTAGCTCTAACCATTCAGTCTCTACAGATGTTTTTGATAGAAGGGTTAACGCCCAACACTCCACATTTAGGGTTAGTACCAATGCTCCACTTATTTTCAAATGGCCAACCCATGTGCTCCTCGTTAGTATAGTGGTGAGTATCCCCGCCTGTCACGCGGGAGACCGGGGTTCAATTCCCCGACGGGGAGGAAGGACTATTTTGTTAGGGTGTACAATGTCACTGAGCCCACAAAGCAGAAAACATGCTTGGAATTTAAGCTTTATGATACGATTTCCAGCCTTTGGGGTTTTCGCTGCTTTGCAAGGCATTGGTTGTTCAGTGGTAGAATTCTCGCCTGCCACGCGGGAGGCCCGGGTTCGATTCCTGGCCAATGCAGCAAGTTTTGAACATGTAATTTCGACAAGTATCCAAATCCCTGGGAAAGAAATCTCTGTTAGATTGCCAGGCTAACAGAAAACTCTGTTCTTGGTAGAATTCTCATCTGACTCTTGAAAAATCAGAGTTTGCTTTCATTTACACTTTGGACATTTACGCATTCTCAGTCGACTTTGGTGAATCCATTGTAGATTTCCAGTGTGAGGTGATTTACTTTGTGCAAGGTTTAAGTTGTTAAATGGGAAACGAATATCCAACTAGTCAGTGACAACTGTCTTGAGTTTGGCATTTGTGACAACAATGTCCTGGGATTTCCCACAAGCGCCTCACCTTCTAACCGCTATTGCCTGGCTTGTGAGCGGTATAGAGCAGAATCGATTACATGTACGTGTTCGTGCGAGTCTCAGCTTTCCAGAGACGGGTCATACTAGTTTCTAGCTCTAACCATTCAGTCTCTACAGATGTTTTTGATAGAAGGGTTAACGCCCAACACTCCACATTTAGGGTTAGTACCAATGCTCCACTTATTTTCAAATGGCCGACCCATGTGCTCCTCGTTAGTATAGTGGTGAGTATCCCCGCCTGTCACGCGGGAGACCGGGGTTCAATTCCCCGACGGGGAGGAAGGACTATTTTGTTAGGGTGTACAATGTCACTGAGCCCACAAAGCAGAAAACATGCTTGGAATTTAAGCTTTATGATACGCTTTCCAGCCTTTGGGGTTATCGCTGCTTTGCAAGGCATTGGTTGTTCAGTGGTAGAATTCTCGCCTGCCACGCGGGAGGCCCGGGTTCGATTCCCGGCCAATGCAGCAAGTTTTGAACATGTAATTTCGACAAGTATCCAAATCCCTGGGAAAGAAATCTCTGTTAGATTGCCAGGCTAACAGAAAACTCTGTTCTTGGTAGAATTCTCATCTGACTCTTGAAAAATCTGAGTTTGCTTTCATTTACACTTTGGACATTTACGCATTCTCAGTCGACTTTGGTGAATCCATTGTAGATTTCCAGTGTGAGGTGATTTACTTTGTGCAAGGTTTAAGTTGTTAAATGGGAAACGAATATCCAACTAGTCAGTGACAACTGTCTTGAGTTTGGCATTTGTGACAACAATGTCCTGGGATTTCCCACAAGCGCCTCACCTTCTAACCGCTACTGCCTGGCTTGTGAGCGGTATAGAGCAGAATCGATTACATGTACGTGTTCGTGCGAGTCTCAGCTTTCCAGAGACGGGTCATACTAGTTTCTAGCTCTAACCATTCAGTCTCTACATATGTTTTTGATAGAAGGGTTAACGCCCAACACTCCACATTTAGGGTTAGTACCAATGCTCCACTTATTTTCAAATGGCCAACCCATGTGCTCCTCGTTAGTATAGTGGTGAGTATCCCCGCCTGTCACGCGGGAGACCGGGGTTCAATTCCCCGACGGGGAGGAAGGACTATTTTGTTAGGGTGTACAATGTCACTGAGCCCACAAAGCAGAAAACATGCTTGGAATTTAAGCTTTATGATACGATTTCCAGCCTTTGGGGTTATCGCTGCTTTGCAAGGCATTGGTTGTTCAGTGGTAGAATTCTCGCCTGCCACGCGGGAGGCCCGGGTTCGATTCCCGGCCAATGCAGCAAGTTTTGAACATGTAATTTCGACAAGTATCCAAATCCCTGGGAAAGAAATCTCTGTTAGATTGCCAGGCTAACAGAAAACTCTGTTCTTGGTAGAATTCTCATCTGACTCTTGAAAAATCAGAGTTTGCTTTCATTTACACTTTGGACATTTACGCATTCTCAGTCGACTTTGGTGAATCCATTGTAGATTTCCAGTGTGAGGTGATTTACTTTGTGCAAGGTTTAAGTTGTTAAATGGGAAACGAATATCCAACTAGTCAGTGACAACTGTCTTGAGTTTGGCATTTGTGACAACAATGTCCTGGGATTTCCCACAAGCGCCTCACCTTCTAACCGCTATTGCCTGGCTTGTGAGCGGTATAGAGCAGAATCGATTAAATGTACGTGTTCGTGCGAGTCTCAGCTTTCCAGAGACGGGTCATACTAGTTTCTAGCTCTAACCATTCAGTCTCTACAGATGTTTTTGATAGAAGGGTTAACGCCCAACACTCCACATTTAGGGTTAGTACCAATGCTCCACTTATTTTCAAATGGCCAACCCATGTGCTCCTCGTTAGTGAAGTGGTGAGTATCCCCGCCGGTCACGCGGGAGACCGGGGTTCAATTCCCCGACGATGAGGAAGGACTATTTTGTTAGGGTGTACAATGTCACTGAGCCCACAAAGCAGAAAACATGCTTGGAATTTAAGCTTTATGATACGATTTCCAGCCTTTGGGGTTATCGCTGCTTTGCAAGGCATTGGTTGTTCAGTGGTAGAATTCTCGCCTGCCACGCGGGAGGCCCGGGTTCGATTCCCGGCCAATGCAGCAAGTTTTGAACATGTAATTTCGACAAGTATCCAAATCCCTGGGAAAGAAATCTCTGTTAGATTGCCAGGCTAACAGAAAACTCTGTTCTTGGTAGAATTCTCATCTGACTCTTGAAAAATCAGAGTTTGCTTTCATTTACACTTTGGACATTTACGCATTCTCAGTAGACTTTGGTGAATCCATTGTAGATTTCCAGTGTGAGGTGATTTACTTTGTGCAAGGTTTAAGTTGTTAAATGGGAAACGAATATCCAACTAGTCAGTGACAACTGTCTTGAGTTTGGCATTTGTGACAACAATGTCCTGGGATTTCCCACAAGCGCCTCACCTTCTAACCGCTACTGCCTGGCTTGTGAGCGGTATAGAGCAGAATCGATTACATGTACGTGTTCGTGCGAGTCTCAGCTTTCCAGAGACGGGTCATGCTAGTTTCTAGCTCTAACCATTCAGTCTCTACAGATGTTTTTGATAGAAGGGTTAACGCCCAACACTCCACATTTAGGGTTAGTACCAATGCTCCACTTATTTTCAAATGGCCAACCCATGTGCTCCTCGTTAGTAAAGTGGTGAGTATCCCCGCCTGTCACGCGGGAGACCGGGGTTCAATTCCCCGACGATGAGGAAGGACTATTTTGTTAGGGTGTACAATGTCACTGAGCCCACAAAGCAGAAAACATGCTTGGAATTTAAGCTTTATGATACGATTTCCAGCCTTTGGGGTTATCGCTGCTTTGCAAGGCATTGGTTGTTCAGTGGTAGAATTCTCGCCTGCCACGCGGGAGGCCCGGGTTCGATTCCCGGCCAATGCAGCAAGTTTTGAACATGTAATTTCGACAAGTATCCAAATCCCTGGGAAAGAAATCTCTGTTAGATTGCCAGGCTAACAGAAAACTCTGTTCTTGGTAGAATTCTCATCTGACTCTTGAAAAATCAGAGTTTGCTTTCATTTACACTTTGGACATTTACGCATTCTCAGTCGACTTTGGTGAATCCATTGTAGATTTCCAGTGTGAGGTGATTTACTTTGTGCAAGGTTTAAGTTGTTAAATGGGAAACGAATATCCAACTAGTCAGTGACAACTGTCTTGAGTTTGGCATTTGTGACAACAATGTCCTGGGATTTCCCACAAGCGCCTCACCTTCTAACCGCTATTGCCTGGCTTGTGAGCGGTATAGAGCAGAATCGATTAAATGTACGTGTTCGTGCGAGTCTCAGCTTTCCAGAGACGGGTCATACTAGTTTCTAGCTCTAACCATTCAGTCTCTACAGATGTTTTTGATAGAAGGGTTAACGCCCAACACTCCACATTTAGGGTTAGTACCAATGCTCCACTTATTTTCAAATGGCCGACCCATGTGCTCCTCGTTAGTATAGTGGTGAGTATCCCCGCCTGTCACGCGGGAGACCGGGGTTCAATTCCCCGACGGGGAGGAAGGACTATTTTGTTAGGGTGTACAATGTCACTGAGCCCACAAAGCAGAAAACATGCTTGGAATTTAAGCTTTATGATACGATTTCCAGCCTTTGGGGTTATCGCTGCTTTGCAAGGCATTGGTTGTTCAGTGGTAGAATTCTCGCCTGCCACGCGGGAGGCCCGGGTTCGATTCCCGGCCAATGCAGCAAGTTTTGAACATGTAATTTCGACAAGTATCCAAATCCCTGGGAAAGAAATCTCTGTTAGATTGCCAGGCTAACAGAAAACTCTGTTCTTGGTAGAATTCTCATCTGACTCTTGAAAAATCAGAGTTTGCTTTCATTTACACTTTGGACATTTACGCATTCTCAGTCGACTTTGGTGAATCCATTGTAGATTTCCAGTGTGAGGTGATTTACTTTGTGCAAGGTTTAAGTTGTTAAATGGGAAACGAATATCCAACTAGTCAGTGACAACTGTCTTGAGTTTGGCATTTGTGACAACAATGTCCTGGGATTTCCCACAAGCGCCTCACCTTCTAACCGCTACTGCCTGGCTTGTGAGCGGTATAGAGCAGAATCGATTACATGTACGTGTTCGTGCGAGTCTCAGCTTTCCAGAGACGGGTCATACTAGTTTCTAGCTCTAACCATTCAGTCTCTACATATGTTTTTGATAGAAGGGTTAACGCCCAACACTCCACATTTAGGGTTAGTACCAATGCTCCACTTATTTTCAAATGGCCAACCCATGTGCTCCTCGTTAGTATAGTGGTGACTATCCCCGCCTGTCACGCGGGAGACCGGGGTTCAATTCCCCGACGGGGAGGAAGGACTATTTTGTTAGGGTGTACAATGTCACTGAGCCCACAAAGCAGAAAACATGCTTGGAATTTAAGCTTTATGATACGATTTCCAGCCTTTGGGGTTATCGCTGCTTTGCAAGGCATTGGTTGTTCAGTGGTAGAATTCTCGCCTGCCACGCGGGAGGCCCGGGTTCGATTCCCGGCCAATGCAGCAAGTTTTGAACATGTAATTTCGACAAGTATCCAAATCCCTGGGAAAGAAATCTCTGTTAGATTGCCAGGCTAACAGAAAACTCTGTTCTTGGTAGAATTCTCATCTGACTCTTGAAAAATCAGAGTTTGCTTTCATTTACACTTTGGACATTTACGCATTCTCAGTCGACTTTGGTGAATCCATTGTAGATTTCCAGTGTGAGGTGATTTACTTTGTGCAAGGTTTAAGTTGTTAAATGGGAAACGAATATCCAACTAGTCAGTGACAACTGTCTTGAGTTTGGCATTTGTGACAACAATGTCCTGGGATTTCCCACAAGCGCCTCACCTTCTAACCGCTATTGCCTGGCTTGTGAGCGGTATAGAGCAGAATCGATTAAATGTACGTGTTCGTGCGAGTCTCAGCTTTCCAGAGACGGGTCATACTAGTTTCTAGCTCTAACCATTCAGTCTCTACAGATGTTTTTGATAGAAGGGTTAACGCCCAACACTCCACATTTAGGGTTAGTACCAATGCTCCACTTATTTTCAAATGGCCAACCCATGTGCTCCTCGTTAGTGAAGTGGTGAGTATCCCCGCCGGTCACGCGGGAGACCGGGGTTCAATTCCCCGACGATGAGGAAGGACTATTTTGTTAGGGTGTACAATGTCACTGAGCCCACAAAGCAGAAAACATGCTTGGAATTTAAGCTTTATGATACGATTTCCAGCCTTTGGGGTTATCGCTGCTTTGCAAGGCATTGGTTGTTCAGTGGTAGAATTCTCGCCTGCCACGCGGGAGGCCCGGGTTCGATTCCCGGCCAATGCAGCAAGTTTTGAACATGTAATTTCGACAAGTATCCAAATCCCTGGGAAAGAAATCTCTGTTAGATTGCCAGGCTAACAGAAAACTCTGTTCTTGGTAGAATTCTCATCTGACTCTTGAAAAATCAGAGTTTGCTTTCATTTACACTTTGGACATTTACGCATTCTCAGTAGACTTTGGTGAATCCATTGTAGATTTCCAGTGTGAGGTGATTTACTTTGTGCAAGGTTTAAGTTGTTAAATGGGAAACGAATATCCAACTAGTCAGTGACAACTGTCTTGAGTTTGGCATTTGTGACAACAATGTCCTGGGATTTCCCACAAGCGCCTCACCTTCTAACCGCTATTGCCTGGCTTGTGAGCGGTATAGAGCAGAATCGATTACATGTACGTGTTCGTGCGAGTCTCAGCTTTCCAGAGACGGGTCATACTAGTTTCTAGCTCTAACCATTCAGTCTCTACAGATGTTTTTGATAGAAGGGTTAACGCCCAACACTCCACATTTAGGGTTAGTACCAATGCTCCACTTATTTTCAAATGGCCAACCCATGTGCTCCTCGTTAGTATAGTGGTGAGTATCCCCGCCGGTCACGCGGGAGACCGGGGTTCAATTCCCCGACGATGAGGAAGGACTATTTTGTTAGGGTGTACAATGTCACTGAGCCCACAAAGCAGAAAACATGCTTGGAATTTAAGCTTTATGATACGATTTCCAGCCTTTGGGGTTATCGCTGCTTTGCAAGGCATTGGTTGTTCAGTGGTAGAATTCTCGCCTGCCACGCGGGAGCCCCGGGTTCGATTCCCGGCCAATGCAGCAAGTTTTGAACATGTAATTTCGACAAGTATCCAAATCCCTGGGAAAGAAATCTCTGTTAGATTGCCAGGCTAACAGAAAACTCTGTTCTTGGTAGAATTCTCATCTGACTCTTGAAAAATCAGAGTTTGCTTTCATTTACACTTTGGACATTTACGCATTCTCAGTAGACTTTGGTGAATCCATTGTAGATTTCCAGTGTGAGGTGATTTACTTTGTGCAAGGTTTAAGTTGTTAAATGGGAAACGAATATCCAACTAGTCAGTGACAACTGTCTTGAGTTTGGCATTTGTGACAACAATGTCCTGGGATTTCCCACAAGCGCCTCACCTTCTAACCGCTATTGCCTGGCTTGTGAGCGGTATAGAGCAGAATCGATTAAATGTACGTGTTCGTGCGAGTCTCAGCTTTCCAGAGACGGGTCATACTAGTTTCTAGCTCTAACCATTCAGTCTCTACAGATGTTTTTGATAGAAGGGTTAACGCCCAACACTCCACATTTAGGGTTAGTACCAATGCTCCACTTATTTTCAAATGGCCAACCCATGTGCTCCTTGTTAGTGAAGTGGTGAGTATCCCCGCCGGTCACGCGGGAGACCGGGGTTCAATTCCCCGACGATGAGGAAGGACTATTTTGTTAGGGTGTACAATGTCACTGAGCCCACAAAGCAGAAAACATGCTTGGAATTTAAGCTTTATGATACGATTTCCAGCCTTTGGGGTTGTCGCTGCTTTGCAAGGCATTGGTTGTTCAGTGGTAGAATTCTCGCCTGCCACGCGGGAGGCCCGGGTTCGATTCCCGGCCAATGCAGCAAGTTTTGAACATGTAATTTCGACAAGTATCCAAATCCCTGGGAAAGAAATCTCTGTTAGATTGCCAGGCTAACAGAAAACTCTGTTCTTGGTAGAATTCTCATCTGACTCTTGAAAAATCAGAGTTTGCTTTCATTTACACTTTGGACATTTACGCATTCTCAGTCGACTTTGGTGAATCCATTGTAGATTTCCAGTGTGAGGTGATTTACTTTGTGCAAGGTTTAAGTTGTTAAATGGGAAACGAATATCCAACTAGTCAGTGACAACTGTCTTGAGTTTGGCATTTGTGACAACAATGTCCTGGGATTTCCCACAAGCGCCTCACCTTCTAACCGCTATTGCCTGGCTTGTGAGCGGTATAGAGCAGAATCGATTGAATGTACGTGTTCGTGCGAGTCTCAGCTTTCCAGAGACGGGTCATACTAGTTTCTAGCTCTAACCATTCAGTCTCTACAGATGTTTTTGATAGAAGGGTTAACGCCCAACACTCCACATTTAGGGTTAGTACCAATGCTCCACTTATTTTCAAATGGCCAACCCATGTGCTCCTCGTTAGTAAAGTGGTGAGTATCCCCGCCTGTCACGCGGGAGACCGGGGTTCAATTCCCCGACGATGAGGAAGGACTATTTTGTTAGGGTGTACAATGTCACTGAGCCCACAAAGCAGAAAACATGCTTGGAATTTAAGCTTTATGATACGATTTCCAGCCTTTGGGGTTATCGCTGCTTTGCAAGGCATTGGTTGTTCAGTGGTAGAATTCTCGCCTGCCACGCGGGAGGCCCGGGTTCGATTCCCGGCCAATGCAGCAAGTTTTGAACATGTAATTTCGACAAGTATCCAAATCCCTGGGAAAGAAATCTCTGTTAGATTGCCAGGCTAACAGAAAACTCTGTTCTTGGTAGAATTCTCATCTGACTCTTGAAAAATCAGAGTTTGCTTTCATTTACACTTTGGACATTTACGCATTCTCAGTCGACTTTGGTGAATCCATTGTAGATTTCCAGTGTGAGGTGATTTACTTTGTGCAAGGTTTAAGTTGTTAAATGGGAAACGAATATCCAACTAGTCAGTGACAACTGTCTTGAGTTTGGCATTTGTGACAACAATGTCCTGGGATTTCCCACAAGCGCCTCACCTTCTAACCGCTATTGCCTGGCTTGTGAGCGGTATAGAGCAGAATCGATTAAATGTACGTGTTCGTGCGAGTCTCAGCTTTCCAGAGACGGGTCATACTAGTTTCTAGCTCTAACCATTCAGTCTCTACAGATGTTTTTGATAGAAGGGTTAACGCCCAACACTCCACATTTAGGGTTAGTACCAATGCTCCACTTATTTTCAAATGGCCAACCCATGTGCTCCTCGTTAGTGAAGTGGTGAGTATCCCCGCCGGTCACGCGGGAGACCGGGGTTCAATTCCCCGACGATGAGGAAGGACTATTTTGTTAGGGTGTACAATGTCACTGAGCCCACAAAGCAGAAAACATGCTTGGAATTTAAGCTTTATGATACGATTTCCAGCCTTTGGGGTTGTCGCTGCTTTGCAAGGCATTGGTTGTTCAGTGGTAGAATTCTCGCCTGCCACGCGGGAGGCCCGGGTTCGATTCCCGGCCAATGCAGCAAGTTTTGAACATGTAATTTCGACAAGTATCCAAATCCCTGGGAAAGAAATCTCTGTTAGATTGCCAGGCTAACAGAAAACTCTGTTCTTGGTAGAATTCTCATCTGACTCTTGAAAAATCAGAGTTTGCTTTCATTTACACTTTGGACATTTACGCATTCTCAGTCGACTTTGGTGAATCCATTGTAGATTTCCAGTGTGAGGTGATTTACTTTGTGCAAGGTTTAAGTTGTTAAATGGGAAACGAATATCCAACTAGTCAGTGACAACTGTCTTGAGTTTGGCATTCGTGACAACAATGTCCTGGGATTTCCCACAAGCGCCTCACCTTCTAACCGCTATTGCCTGGCTTGTGAGCGGTATAGAGCAGAATCGATTACATGTACGTGTTCGTGCGAGTATCAGCTTTCCAGAGACGGGTCATACTAGTTTCTAGCTCTAACCATTCAGTCTCTACAGATGTTTTTGATAGAAGGGTTAACGCCCAACACTCCACATTTAGGGTTAGTACCAATGCTCCACTTATTTTCAAATGGCCAACCCATGTGCTCCTCGTTAGAAAAGTGGTGAGTATCCCCGCCTGTCACGCGGGAGACCGGGGTTCAATTCCCCGACGATGAGGAAGGACTATTTTGTTAGGGTGTACAATGTCACTGAGCCCACAAAGCAGAAAACATGCTTGGAATTTAAGCTTTATGATACGATTTCCAGCCTTTGGGGTTATCGCTGCTTTGCAAGGCATTGGTTGTTCAGTGGTAGAATTCTCGCCTGCCACGCGGGAGGCCCGGGTTCGATTCCCGGCCAATGCAGCAAGTTTTGAACATGTAATTTCGACAAGTATCCAAATCCCTGGGAAAGAAATCTCTGTTAGATTGCCAGGCTAACAGAAAACTCTGTTCTTGGTAGAATTCTCATCTGACTCTTGAAAAATCAGAGTTTGCTTTCATTTACACTTTGGACATTTACGCATTCTCAGTCGACTTTGGTGAATCCATTGTAGATTTCCAGTGTGAGGTGATTTACTTTGTGCAAGGTTTAAGTTGTTAAATGGGAAACGAATATCCAACTAGTCAGTGACAACTGTCTTGAGTTTGGCATTTGTGACAACAATGTCCTGGGATTTCCCACAAGCGCCTCACCTTCTAACCGCTATTGCCTGGCTTGTGAGCGGTATAGAGCAGAATCGATTAAATGTACGTGTTCGTGCGAGTCTCAGCTTTCCAGAGACGGGTCATACTAGTTTCTAGCTCTAACCATTCAGTCTCTACAGATGTTTTTGATAGAAGGGTTAACGCCCAACACTCCACATTTAGGGTTAGTACCAATGCTCCACTTATTTTCAAATGGCCAACCCATGTGCTCCTCGTTAGTGAAGTGGTGAGTATCCCCGCCGGTCACGCGGGAGACCGGGGTTCAATTCCCCGACGATGAGGAAGGACTATTTTGTTAGGGTGTACAATGTCACTGAGCCCACAAAGCAGAAAACATGCTTGGAATTTAAGCTTTATGATACGATTTCCAGCCTTTGGGGTTGTCGCTGCTTTGCAAGGCATTGGTTGTTCAGTGGTAGAATTCTCGCCTGCCACGCGGGAGGCCCGGGTTCGATTCCCGGCCAATGCAGCAAGTTTTGAACATGTAATTTCGACAAGTATCCAAATCCCTGGGAAAGAAATCTCTGTTAGATTGCCAGGCTAACAGAAAACTCTGTTCTTGGTAGAATTCTCATCTGACTCTTGAAAAATCAGAGTTTGCTTTCATTTACACTTTGGACATTTACGCATTCTCAGTCGACTTTGGTGAATCCATTGTAGATTTCCAGTGTGAGGTGATTTACTTTGTGCAAGGTTTAAGTTGTTAAATGGGAAACGAATATCCAACTAGTCAGTGACAACTGTCTTGAGTTTGGCATTCGTGACAACAATGTCCTGGGATTTCCCACAAGCGCCTCACCTTCTAACCGCTATTGCCTGGCTTGTGAGCGGTATAGAGCAGAATCGATTAAATGTACGTGTTCGTGCGAGTCTCAGCTTTCCAGAGACGGGTCATACTAGTTCTCTAGCTCTAACCATTCAGTCTCTACAGATGTTTTTGATAGAAGGGTTAACGCCCAACACTCCACATTTAGGGTTAGTACCAATGCTCCACTTATTTTCAAATGGCCAACCCATGTGCTCCTCGTTAGTAAAGTGGTGAGTATCCCCGCCTGTCACGCGGGAGACCGGGGTTCAATTCCCCGACGATGAGGAAGGACTATTTTGTTAGGGTGTACAATGTCACTGAGCCCACAAAGCAGAAAACATGCTTGGAATTTAAGCTTTATGATACGATTTCCAGCCTTTGGGGTTATCGCTGCTTTGCAAGGCATTGGTTGTTCAGTGGTAGAATTCTCGCCTGCCCACGCGGGAGGCCCGGGTTCGATTCCCGGCCAATGCAGCAAGTTTTGAACATGTAATTTCGACAAGTATCCAAATCCCTGGGAAAGAAATCTCTGTTAGATTGCCAGGCTAACAGAAAACTCTGTTCTTGGTAGAATTCTCATCTGACTCTTGAAAAATCAGAGTTTGCTTTCATTTACACTTTGGACATTTACGCATTCTCAGTCGACTTTGGTGAATCCATTGTAGATTTCCAGTGTGAGGTGATTTACTTTGTGCAAGGTTTAAGTTGTTAAATGGGAAACGAATATCCAACTAGTCAGTGACAACTGTCTTGAGTTTGGCATTTGTGACAACAATGTCCTGGGATTTCCCACAAGCGCCTCACATTCTAACCGCTATTGCCTGGCTTGTGA